>NW_027171887.1:0-105000 GCF_036898095.1 Palaemon carinicauda
AAATGGGACGAACCTGGAGTCAGGCACACCCGGATTTTGAGTCTTAGCTACAAACTCAGGGATGTAGTTGAGGATTACTTCCTCCCATCTCCTAGAGTGGGAGACATCAACAGATAGACCATGAAGTTCGCTAACTCTCTTGGCAGAAGCCAGAGCAAGCAGGAACACCGTCTTCCACGTTAGGTGGCGATCTAAGGCCTGGCGTAGTGGTTCATAGGGGAAGCCCTTCAGAGCCTAAGGACCCGAACCACGTTCCAAGGGGGAGGTCTTAGCTCTGCCTGGGGACAAGTAGGCTCGTAACTGCGTATGAGCAAAGAAAGTTCCGAGGAGGAAATATCGACTCCTTTCAGTCTAAAGGCGAGACTCAAGGCTGAGCGGTAGCCTTTGACTGCCGAGACCGAGAGGAGCATTTCTTCCCAAAGGTATACAAGAAACTCCGCTATAGTTGGAACAGAGGCATCAAGGGGAGAGATACCCCTTCCACGACACCAGCCACAGAAAACTGACCACTTCGCCTGGTAGACTGCCTCTGTGGATCTCCCGAGGTGTCCAGCCACTCTTTTCGCAACCGGTTGCGAAAAGCCTCTCTGTGTGAGGAGGTGCTGGATAGTCTGCAGGCGTGAAGTCGAAGCGAGGCTACGGTTTTGTGGAAGATGTCGGCATGTGGTTGTTTGAGGATGTCGTGTTGTGGAGGAAGCTCCCTCAGGATCTCCGTGAGGAGATGCAGAAGGTCCGGGAACCATTCTGCGTGATGCCATAGCGGAGCTATGAGGGTCATTTGCAAGTTGTTGCTTGCTCATACCTGGTTGAGGACCTTTCTCATCAGACAGAACGGGGGCAACGCGTAAGCATCCAGGTTTATCCACCGTTGTTGGAAAGCATCTTGCCAAAGAGCTTGGGGATCTGGGACTGGGGAGCAGTACAACGGGAGCCTGAAATTCAGGGCCGTTGCGAACAGATCCACCGTCAGGGAACCCCACAAAGTCAGGACTTTGTTGGCTAACAGAGGATTCAAAGACCACTCGGTGCCAACTATCTGAGTCGCTCTACTCAGCTTGTCTGCTAGCACATTCCTCTTGCCCGGAATGAAGCGAGCTGATGAGAGTCACCGAGTTGTCCTCTGCCCATCTGAGTATCTCTACTGCAAGATGGCACAGCTGCTGTGAAAAGGTACCGCCCTGCTTGTTTAGATAAGCTACTACCGTGGTGATGTCGCTCATCAGCACAACGGAGTGCCCCGCCAGGATCTGGTGGAACTCTTTGAGGGCCAGAAAGGCTGTCCTCATCTCTAAGAGATTTATGTGCTGGTACCTTTCTGATTCGGAACATTGGCCGGAGATGTAATGGTGCAGCACGTGAGCCCCCCCACCCTTCTTTTGATGCATCCGAAAAAAGCATCAATTCCGGGGAAGAGATGAGAAGATCGACCCCTTTACAGAGGTTCGGCTCCGCCAGCCACCACTTGAGGTCCGACTGTTCCTCTAGCCCTATGCGGACTAGGTGATCCCGGGAATCGGAGTGTTGGTTCCACTGGGATTTTAGTCGCCACTGGAGGGATCTCATCCTGAGTCGACTGTTGGGGATCAGTCGGGTCAGGGAGGAGAGGTGACCGAGAAGGCGAAGCCAATACTGCACTGGGAGCTCTTCCCAACTGAAGAAAACCTACGCTATCTCCCTCAGTCTCTGGATCCTTTCGTCTGATGGAAAAGTTTTGTACCTTAGGGTGTCTAATTGCATGCCTAGGTATCCCAGTTCTTGAGAGGGGAGCAGTTGAGACTTCTCGAGGTTTACCACGATCCCCAGATCCTGGCAAAACCTTAGAAGCTCGTCTCAGTGGCGGAGAAGGGCCGCCTCCGAGTCTGCCAGAATCAGCCAGTCGTCCAAGTATCTTAGGAGACGGATGCCGACTCTGTGAGCCCAAGATGAAATTAGGGCGAATACTCTCGTGAATACCTGGGGTGTTGTGGAAAGACCGAAACACAGTACCCTGAACTGGTAATGCTTCCAATTGAAAATTAATCTCAGATACTTCCTGGAAGACGGGTGAATTGGGATCTGGAAGTATGCGTCCTTCAGATCTAGAGTGCACATGAAGTCCTGGGGTCTTATCGCTTGTCTGACTATGTCGGCCGTCTCCATCCCGAAAGGTGTCTGTTTGACAAACCTATTCAGGGCCGAGAGGTCGATGACTGATCTCCAGCCTCCAGACGTCTTTTCCACAAGAAAGAGTCGACTGTAGAAGCCTGGGGACCCGTCGAGGACCTCCTGAAGAGTGTCCTTCACCAACATGGACTGGACTTCTGCCCTGAGGGCAAACTCCCGTGCGGATCCCTTCGCACAGGAGTTCGATGGAATCGGCACTCGAGTCAGTGGAGGGAGAGAGAGCGTGAACGGGATACGATACCCTGAACGAATCACCTCGACCGTCCAGGGTTCGGCCCCGTGGTGAAGCCACCTCTGTCAGCGGCTTTGCAGGCATCCCCCCCACAGGTGGGCAAATGGGAGGATTGCCTGTCTTATTGGGACCGGCCTCGGCCAGATCCCTTCTTACCCTTTCCTCCACGGAAGGACTTTTTGCTGTGAAAGGCCTGCTTTGCATCCTTTTAACCCTGCTGTTTTGGGTCTCTAGCCCTTTTCGGCTGCGGGTTTTGCTGTGCTTTCCGCTGTGGCTGAGAGGGGGAAGG
Source organism: Palaemon carinicauda (assembly GCF_036898095.1). Taxonomy (NCBI): domain Eukaryota; kingdom Metazoa; phylum Arthropoda; class Malacostraca; order Decapoda; family Palaemonidae; genus Palaemon; species Palaemon carinicauda. Next base: position 2,685 of record NW_027171887.1, read on the forward strand.
TCTAGCTGTTAAGACCTTTTGGATGAGGGAGTCCTGACTGGACTTCCTCCACCTCTCTGCCACCTGCTCGACGTCCTCGGGATGGAACAAACAATTGCCCTCGAAAGGAGCATTTCTCAGACTCGCTACTTCGGCCTGAGGGAGATGTCTATAGAGCTTGCCTATGACGGCATCTCTCCTCTTCAGGATAGTGTTGGCCCAAAGGTTCACTACCTGATGGGAGAGGAACTCGATGGCCTGAGTGCCAGACAATAGGAAAGTCTCCAAAGACTTCCTGGAGGACTCCCGAGACAGGTCTTTAGACCGCATCAGTTGTCCTAAGGACCCTAACCAGAAATCCAGCTATGAAATAGCCTGCATGGCGTACTTCGCCACCTTTTCCTGGTTTAGGATTTCAGAGGCCGAAAAGGAGACTGAAAGTCCCATAAGTTTCTCGAAGGGGGTGGCCTTCGAGAGTGCCTCTATAGAGTGGTCGAGAGGCAGCGTTGGAAGAGATTCCCCGAGGATCTCGTAGTACCTCCTCTGAAACACATACGGAGGAGGTAGGAGCTTGGAGGACGAGTTGGAGCGGAAAGAAGAGGTGGACCCAATTGCCTGGGACACTGTCTTCTGCTTGGCACTCTTCAACCCCTTTGACCAGGGCAAAGCTGCACTGGTCCTATGAGGTTTCTGAGTGCCATAAATCTGGTCAAGGACCGTTCCTTTTACATCTAGAGGGGCTGCCGATGGATCTGGAAGTCCATTAATGGAACGGATGCAGGCTAGGACCTGCCAGAAGGCGTGTTCCGACTCCTTCCTCTCATCCTCTGTAAGCTTAGGGCTAGCGGCTGCTGGCAGAGCGCCGTCCTCGAGATCGCTCTGCCCTTCCACGTCCGAGCTCTCATCCATAGGAGCCCGGAGTGGGTCGAGGTCGTCAACTGTATAGACTGGGGATAGGGAAACTACCGGGGAGGTGCTCGCTTCCAGCTGCCTGGGAGGCAGTGAGGAAGGAAGCCTGGCCGAGGATTTGGGGATGGTGAACAAATCCTTCGTTTCCCTCCCACAAGGCCGGAGGTCCTCTGTCCCCAAGGGCCTAGAGGACTCCGTTGGCTTACGGGTGGAATGTAAGTCCACTGCCGTACGGGGTGAATCCCATCCGGTCGCAGGTCGTGCCTCCTTAGACACTATCTCAACCTGTAAAGAACGGAAGGAGTCTCCATAGGGAGTAACCCTATCCTCCTTGGGGGGCGAAGGACGAATCCTTTTCCTTTCCCCCTTTGGCCTGGCCTGTGGCGTCTTGAACTGAGGTTCATGCCTAATCTCCTCCAGAGGTCTTTTGCGAGGGGATGACCGTCTCCCCTTGCCTGAAGGACCCGCCTGTGCGGGAACTTCTGACCTCCTCCTAGGATCGGAGGGAGGAGAGGACCCCGGGAAGAAAGGAAGCGACAAGGGAATCCTAGGTGTATCACCTAAGGACTGGGAACAGGGAACGACTCCCTTCATGGCTTGGCGCATTACACTGAATAAGATGCTAAGCCATGGCGGGTCACGGGCTCCGGAGGAATTAAGGGGAAGGTCCTTAGGAAAGGACCGTTCCCTGGGTTTAGGAACCTGGGCAGGTTTCCTAACCCTCTTGTCTGATGGAGGCTTCCCTACAGGCAAGATTGGCACAGGCCTACCCTTGGGGATAGGGTCTGGGCTCACGACTGTTGTCTCTGTTGAGGCCTAAGGGGCTCGAGAGAACTGATTGTGAGCGCCAAGATGGTCGTGCACTCTTGCGCCGAATTGTTGGTAGGCGGAAGGGAGCTCGTGCGCGCGCCTTTCCCGATTGCGCACTCCTGGAGCGTATGAGGTTGTTCGCGCACCTGGCGCGCAAAAGGTTGCTCGCGCGCAGTAGGTGGTTTGCGCGCATGGCGCGCAACAGGATGTTCGCACATATGGCGCGCCATAGGATGAACCCGCACGCCATGATCGTCATTTTGTTTGCACGCGCCAACTTGGTCGGGCGGGCGAGAGCTCTCAGGTTAGTGAGAGAACTCACTGCTACGCTCACCCGAAGGTTCACGATAGCTTGTGTTGTGTAAGCGCGAACGATCAACACAACGGGAGTTTAAAAACTCTCTGTCATAAAAAGAATGACTCTGGTCACGAAAACCCGAAAGTTCAGCGTGAACTGTGTTGCGCGAACCCGAAGGATCAACGCAACGAGAAACCGGAGTTTCTCTGTCACAATACACCGAAGTGTTAGCGCGACTAAAGTTACGAGAGCCCAAGGGTTCAGCGTAACTCAGGTTACGAGACCCCGAAGGGTCAGCGTAACGAGGATTCGAAGTTCCTCTGTCACGATATGCCGAAGGATCAATGTGACTGACGGTACGAGAACCCGGAGGTTCAACGTTACCATCGTTACTAGAGCCCGAGGGTTCAGCGTAAAGAGAAACCAAAAGTTTCAAGTCGCGAGAGCCCGAAGGTTCAGTGCGACGGAGACCCGAAGGACTCCTGCTATCATGAGAACCCGCAAGATCAACATGACGAGAGCCCGAAGGCTCACGATCACGCCAACCCTAAGGGTGATCGTCAAGAGGCCCCGAAGGATCAACTTGAGGAGAACCAGCAGGTTCAAAAAGACGTCTCCTCACAGCCTGAGGAGGAGAACGCCCGGGGTTGGAGAGGGGTTACCCACCCCTCCACTCTACGAACCTCCGGAGAGGAACGTACAACAGACTCGGCCCGAGGGGGAGACTGATTGAGGTCAACGGATAAATCCTCCGCAGGGGAGGAAAGTTCGCCCGAAGGAGAACTACGCTTATGACAAGGTTCTCTTTCCGCCCCTCGAGGAGAACCTAAAGCGTAAGGAGATTGCCGATACACAGAGGCCACCTTCTCTCGCGAACGAGAGATATGTTCCCCCGAAGGGGAAGCTTGCCTTGGAGAGAGCCCTGCCACCGCCCCTGGTGGGTTAGCTAACTCCTCGGCGTCGGAACCAGACCCAAGGTCTGGAAAAGAACAGGCGCTCCCTGGGGGAGGAGAAGGAGCCGACTCACTAGGGGAGCCGCCATCCTCGTCTATCCCACAGGGTTGACCTGGAGTCACAAGCCCTGCACTACTGCTCGACCGTACCCCGGAAGGGCCTGGTCGAGGATTAGCTTTGGGCAGAGATTTGGGCGTAGAGGAAGCAGAAGCCCGCGATTTCTTCAATATTGAGGAAGACCCCGAAAGCGAAGATTCGCGTTTAGACTTCTTCTTCTTATCACGCGCAAACCTCTCCCACTGGGAGGCAGGCCACTCCCTACACTCGGAACAGGTGTTGTCCCGCGAACACTGAGTTCCCCGGCAAGCCGGGCACAAACGGTGTGGGTCCGTCTCCACGGACGACACGAAGGTGCCGCAGTGGCAGCCTTCAATCCCTGGACATGTCCGCATAGCGGGACAATAACCATACACACACCGACACACACAAAAGAAAAAGAAAAAGTAATAAAGTCGAGGCAGTTTGTTTAACGGGAGAGAGAGACGGAACATCTGCACTCTACCAAGCCAAAAGTAAAAGTGGTTACTCAACCGACAGGTGTGAGTGAGCGGGGTAGCTAGTCTACCCCAACCCCCTCCCGCTAACTAGCGGATGGGGTAATTATCCCTTACTAAAATTGTCTTGGCTGGTTTTCAGCGTTGCCGAAAAGTAATACCCTATAAATAGCGAAGGTTTGTATCTGTCGGAACAACTATGATTTATTTATATACTTATTTTTTGTACAGTATTTAAGAATTCTATTATATCTTTAGTATGCAACATTCTAATATTCAACTGTTTCTTAATAAAATTCTATACCAAACTCTTTTTAATTAGCTTAGGAATAACTAAAGAAAATATCCCATAAAATTTAACAAATCAAACAAGGTTTTTGCCAGTTTGCAACTGACATGCAAGACCTCTTGGAGATGAAAGCATCGAAAGGAAAGCAAAAGAACTTGCTCTAACAAAGCAGACAGTTAGAACACGTATAGAGGAAATCTCTCTCCTGATGTATCTCGGCAACTGAAAGACCTCGTCCATCTTTCAGTTTCTCGTCTTAAGCTTTGGACGAATCAGTTGAAGTATGTGTTGTAGTCCAGTTATGCATTTTCTGAAGAATTGATGATAATCATATTGTCTTTGATGGGAATGTGGATCTCTTCTTGTAAGAACACAGAGCACAGCCTGGCACTCGTAAGCATATGAGGTAATGCTCTTTGCTCATAAGAACGCAGAGCGCAGACCCGTATTCGTAAGCACGAGACGTAATGCTCTATGCTCGTAAGAACCCAGAACACAGCCCGGTACTCGTAAGCAGGTGAGACAATGCTCTGCTTTCAATCACGAAAAATGACGATAGATCCTAGGAAGCGCAGGAAGACAAGGGGGAAGGATCCGTGACTACCATCTCTCTACTTGGTGCACCCCAGTACCAGAAGAGACAACCAGGAGACTGGTCCTGCTCTCGATGAGACGTACCATATGAAGATTACCTCTCCCCTTATAGCAGGAGGATGTGTAAATTTACCCTCAACTGCTTGAGGAGTTGGAGTTGAGTCCAGATGGACCAATCACCTGCAACCAGTGCAAGAGCGGATAATAACCCAGAATGTACCAGTTAGCGGCGCTGACCGTTTTTCGCTCCCTCCCGAAGAAGAGCAATCGTTAAATTCCAAGGAACTGTACCGAAAGGTCTTCATAGGCGACATTCCTCTTCCTGAAAAAAAAATGTCCGACGAAGAGAAAGGAGAAGGAGGAGGAGGAGAGGAAGAAGAGGAGGGAGAGAAAACTCCTAGTTCTCCTTGCCAACGGGGAGTAAATTACAACAGGTTCTTTGCAAAAACACAAAACATCTACACTGGAGTTTTGTCGCAAGGGAGCACAGGGACTTCTATACACAGGAGTCACACCCAGGGACATCCTAACGGTGTCAAGCACTCCTTCCAGGCAATAAGTGCAAAATAAGCACATAGGAACAAATGAACACTCAGGCCAAAAAGGATGACTCCTTCCCAAAGGGACACTACCACAGAGCACGAGTTGAGTTAGCATTTAAGAATTTCACTGTCTTCCTGATAGGAAGAACGTGAGATTACAGTGAGACAAGTCTCACTGTAAATTGCACGAGCCTCTCCTATAAGAGTCTGATGAAAAATGAAAGGACATTCTTGACATCTGTAACGAGGGCTACTTAATCGAGCCCCAAAGAGCTTCGACTTGCTCGCAACTCTTTCATTCTGCCCCGGAAGAACTATGGGGTTCTTACTGGACACAGGACTCCCTCCAACCCTTCTCCAACCATATCCGAAAGTCACAAACTCAAAAGCCTTGGATTAAGGTTGAAAAGGGTGGTCATTCTCGGTGAGAAAGCCTAACTGCAATGAACAGATAGCTTTGTTATCTCGAAAGCCAACGTTTTACAAAACGCATGAATCCACTGATACTTATAGTTGTTGTGGAACTAATAAAACTAGAATCACAGTGAGGTCCTAAAAATGAAGAAGAATGCAAGTGGACAAGCTTGTCACTCATAAGGAACTTCAGGATTATATCCAGACTCCAAACTGGCGAGTCCTTGTTGATTAGATGTTTCAAACAATTTGAGAAGTTCCTGTAGGACTTTATCAAACGAAAGGCAAGATACTGTGCCTGACTACAGTCGTAAACACACTCCTGCATCCTTTAATGAAAGAAGATGCACAATTGCGCTTCCTTCGAAGTGACAACAGGAAAACAGCAACTAAGCTGTAGAGATACTGGAAGAGAAAACTGGGTTGATTCTGAACTATTCTCTAAAACCTCCTATATGGATTGATAAATCCTGGAGGTAGAAGTCTCTAAAGCTCCTATAAAAAGTACCTTTCTAAGGGAGGAGTCTGAGAAAACTTACTCTAAAAGGAAGACTCCTATATAAGGACGACTTAAAGTCGCCACAGATTCTTGCAGACTTCTTGATGGAGAGTCCATTCTCCAGCTGAGATAGTCTGCCAAACTTCTTTCCCACTGAATGAACCTTACAGAAGGATACATTCTTCTCCTTGCCCAGAGAAAAGACTCCTCGCTGTCCCGTAAAGGGACTCGAGTGAATTCCGCCCAGCTTGGCAAAGAAAACAAATGCTGTGGTAAATCGGCATTGACTTGCCAACAGCCTAGTGTTGCTTCCACCTCTAAGTCGAGGTAACGGAACACAACACAAGGCCTAAGGTCCTTTGTTCCAAAAAAGGGGGGACCTCCTGGAGGACGCCTGATTCTTGGTTGGAACCTACTGGAATAGACTGGATCGTTCTACCACTAAAGGCAACTTCTTATGGCATCCGAAAAGGACGCATAAGGACTCAAGATCTTCTCCTTATCCCAAAATGATCGAGGATGAAAAGGAGAGGACGAAGAAATATCACAAAAGGATAACAACTTCTAGCTCCCGACTGGCTGGGAAACGAGCCCTGGTCCAGGAAAACTAAGATGAACAGAGATATATCAAGGATTTCAAAGAAAGATTTAAGATGGCTTGCACGGTTCTAAGGGGAGACGTAAAAGCCCGAAAAAACTAGACTCTGAATCCCCATTTTGATGGTGTCAGAAGAGACTCGTCTTGTAGACAAGAAGATCCAATTCTTCAAAAAAGGCTCAACGTTATCTGAAGATCCAACATGTAGATCGGAAGAACGAGTTCTGAGAAGCCAATCCTCCCTAAACCGGGAGGCTCAGATCTTGAGTGCAGTAGACTGTTACATAAGCAGTAGATACTCTAGACTCCTCTCTAGAACTGGGAGAGAAGTCTATGGAGCTAAAACCTTAAGAAGGTTTCCCTAAAAAAGGAAAAAAGTACTCCTCTTTCAGAAGAAGAACTGACCAAGGTCTGCTCCGAACTTCTCCCAATAATTGCCAGAAGTAGTAGAGTTTAGCTTCTACTGTCTGAAGGCGAAACCAGTCAGACTCTGCTTTGCCCTGTTCCTCGAAAGTCTGGTAGCTATCCTGCTGAAAGTCTTTCCTCGAAAAGCCTGAGAAAAGTTCGGAAAAGGAGATTCTTCCTTTGATTTGCGGCTAAAGAAGAATGGATGAAAAACCTTTCTTACCGTATCCGAAACCAAATCTTAGGTGGCCTTTGGGTAACTCAGATGAAACTCTCTGATCAACTCTACTGAGAAAGAGAGAAAGACAGAGATGTGCAAAGAAATTCTATTTCTGAAAGGATGCAACCCCAAGAGGCTGAAACGAGCACCTCTGACTTCTTGTATTCCAACTAGAGTTGTATCCCAGATACAAGATCTAGAGGCCAGACTATTCGAAGGAAAAAATGAAAGCTGCCTATCCTTGGTCCTTCTGAGACACCAATTAGTCTCTAAACATCCTTAAAGCTCTATTGAATACCTGGTAAGAACCATCTTGGTCAAAAGAGACTTTTCGACGCCTTCCCAAGAGAATTCAGAGGAAGGCTAAAATAGTCTGGAAACTCATTACGAAAAACTTTCATGAGTTCCTTAAACAACCGAAGGACGAATGGACTAAGGATCCTCTCCTTCTGAAAACACAAAAATTCAAAGAAGAAAAGTGATCGTCAATGTCTTCTTCTGACAAAGGACTAACGGCAGTAGTGACGTTGTGCTAAATTTCACAACCCGGAGGACGTCAATGTTCAACAGAACACGTCTGGTAAAGATCGTGACTACTGGTGTCAAAGAAAGCCAGAACATCGCCTCTGTCACTGCATTGCTCTAAAGGTAGACGCTCGACTTTGAGGAACTTCGCATTCTTAAAAGCGTCTATGATAAAAGAGATCGGTGATCTCAACATTCAAATCAACTAGTGTCATCACAAAGGCTGAGGTTCTCATGATCAATGTCATGCCTCATGCTGGATGTTAGACGTCAAACGTGTAAGACGTGGCGCCTGGAAGAGTGGCCCCAAGCGTCCTGAAAGGTGTGGTGCCGAGCGGCCAACAGAGCACGATGCCAAACGTCTCTAAGACGTGGTGCTGAAAGGCCTGTAAGACGTGGCGCCGAGCATCCTGAAAGATGTGGCGACGAACGTCCTGAAAGACCTGGCGCCGAACGATCTAGCAAAATTATCTAAATTATGCTGCTTGGCACGTAAGGTTAAAAGAATTCCGTTCAGAGGGTTTCATGGCCGACTGGTGCTCTGAGACAAAAACCATGTCTATATAGGTTACTCTAAAAGACGTGACGCCGAGAGTCCTGAAAGACGAGGCGCCGAGCGATCTAGCAAAATGATCTACATTATGCTGCTCGGCGCGTACGGTTAAAAGAGTTCCATTCAGAGGGTTCTCATGGATGACTGGCGCTCTAGGACAAAAAACCATGTTTATATAGGTTATAGTATTGCTATTATCAGCATATGTGATCCAATGCAAGACTCAAACAGCAGTGTAGAAGTTGCACTAAGTTACAAACATCGTGTCAAACTCTTACAGCAGCATTAGTAGCTAGCCTTGCTGGATGTCAGGCGTGGCGTCGCTCGATGTCCAACGCTCTGTTGTTCGGCGTTACGTTTACCTTGGTCACGCTCAGCCCCGCCACTATGCTCAGCTGCTTGGCGTGAGGCGTCACGCTCAGCCGCCTGGCGAGCGCCACCATGCTCAGCTGCCTGGCGCGAGGCGTCACGCTCAACCGCGCCATCACGCTCAGTTGCTTGATGTTAGAAAACACTTAAACCTTGCCTTACCTACAGCGAGGGCGAGCGTTCCGGGAATCGTCAACAGGAACGCTCGAGGGGACTTCTGTTCGGGTCTTACAAGACGCTCGGCGCCAGGCTAATGCCTCTCGCTTCCTTTCGCCGATCGACGTTACTTCTCCCCTGGGTCCGGGAGCCTGAAAGAGGTCTAAGGCTAGGATAACGACAGGTCCGAACAGAAGCACCCTCCACTATATTGAATAAAATTCACTGCACTAATTTAGCATTACTGTAACTTGCACTTTTAAACTCTTTGGCTTGAATGAGAATGCAATAGGTATTGAATCCTAGATAAGATGTAACAAAATATTTTATATAAAATAATAAATGAATAGATATAGGAATAAAGAATATATACATATATGTAAACAACCCTTATTCTTAAGGATTCCCAAAAATAATGATTTGTTACGCTAAACATGAACAGATATAGCGATCATGTATATATAAGTAAAGAACCCTCAATTGAAAGGGTTTCAAAAAATCACAAATTTTAAGTAATTTGTATTTTTCTTAACAATACTTACCGAGAAACCCTTTCTTAGGAGGTTACTGGTAACTCCTCTCCGACGACCAGAGTTTTACGTAGTTTACCCTACTTCCATGTTCTATACTGTCCTGATTAACGGGAGAGAACGTGACCTGGGGGCAATGCCCGATGAAGGTCGCGTGGCTTGAGAAGGACTCGCCAGTAAGTTTTATGTAAGGAACAATACCATGAGGTCAGTGGGGCACTGCGGGGACGGTTGGGGGGGCCATAACTCGAAAGTGTTTCTCGGTAAGTATTGTTAGGAAAAATACAAATTACTTAAAATTTGTGATTTGTTCCGACACAGAGACTTACCTCGAAACACTTTCTTAGGAGACTTACACCTTAGGAGGAGGGAGTGCCCTTAACCCCTGACCCCGATGGACAGTAGGGAAAACTAAATAAGAGACATAAGTGATATAACACTTACCCTTCTGCAATGTCTTCGTTGTGCTTGATACGGCGAATTTCCGTCTTGTGTAATGAGCGATATTCTTGATGACGACTGATGGTACGAGAAAGTGAGAAAAGGGGGAAAAATAGAACTCAGCTCTTTGTGTCTAGATTCTTTATGTTTCGCGATTGAGCCTGGGGCTTGAGCCGTCAAACCGAATGAAGGGCTGAGATGACCGGCCCGATGGAAAACCCGTCTAGGGACTTTCTCGTACAGTCCTTGAGATAATGTGCAGTGAAGGTCGACTGGTTGGACCAAGTTCCCGCTCGAAGAACCTGAGCTACTGACATGTTCTTTTCGAATGTTAGAGAGGTGCTAATGCCCCTAACATCGTGAGCCCTGGGTTTCCCTGGTGTAGGAAGTCCTTGTTTTAAGTAGGCTTGCATGATCACTTTCCTGAGCCAGAACGAAACCGTATTTTTGGATATGTTTTTCTTTGTTTTACCCCATGAGACGAAGAGATTCTTGATAGACGGGCGGAGGTTTGCCGTTCTCTTAAGGTATTTCCTAATAACCCTGACCGGGAATAATTTTAGGTCCTCCGGGTTCCCTTTATTCAGGATTGCCGGAATAGAAAAGCTCTCAAACCTCAGATCCCACACCGAGGGGTTTTGAGTCTTGGCGACGAAGGATGTGACAAACTTAAAGGTTACCTCCTTCCATCCCCTAGAGTGTTCCACCTCAAATGACAGTCCGTGTAGCTCGCCTACCCTCTTAGCTGAGGCTAATGCCAGCAAGAAGACCGCCTTGAGCGTGAGATTCTTGTCATCAATGTCCTTTAAGGGCTCGAATGGTGGTTTCCGTAACATATCTAGGACTCGCGCCAAGTCCCAACTCGGGATTCTAGGGGCGGAAGGGGGGCATGATTGTTCGAAAGCTCTGATAAGCATGGAGATATGCCTGGAGGACCCGAGATCTATGCCCTTGAGAAGAAAGACTTGACCCAGGGCCGCCCGAACTCCCTTGATCGCTGGGACTGACATGGCTAACTTGTCCCTGAGATGTACCATGAAGTCGGCTATCACGGGCACTGACGCTTCCAAGGGCTCTATCTTCTTGTCCCTGCACCACTTCACGAATACCGCCCACTTAGACTGGTAGACGGCTGTGGATGATTTCCTCAGGTACAGCGACATCCTCCTGGCTGTCTTGCCGGAGTACCCTTGTTTCTTCAGGAGCCGCTGGATAATCTCCAGGCATGAAGACGAAGGGCTTGCGGGTTTCTGTGAAACCGCTGAAAGTGTGGTTGTTTTAATAGGTCTGACCTGTCGGGTAGAGGCCAAGGAGGTAGGACGGTGAGGTTCCTTAGGTCCGCGAACCATTCTCTCTCCGGCCACCAAGGCGCTACCAAAGTCATCCTTAGGTTGGTTGCTGCCCTTACTCTGTTGAGGACCTGTCTTATCAGGGAGAAGGGGGGGAAGGCGTACACATCTAGACCGTCCCACTTGTGCTGAAAGGCGTCTTCCATTGCCGCCTTCGGATCTGGGACGGGAGAACAAAATACGGGGAGTTGAGCTTTCAACCTTGTTGCAAACAGGTCCATTACCGGGGATCCCCACATCTGGATAATGTAGCTTGCCACTTGTGGGTGTAGGGACCATTATGTCGCTACCACTTGCCCCACCCTGCTGAGGCCGTCTGCTAGGACGTTGTTCTTCCCCGGAATGAACCTTGCCGTCAGGATGATGTCCTTCTGTTCCGCCCATTTTAGGATTTGAAGGGCTAGTTCGCACAACTCCTTTGATCTCAGTCCCCCCTCCTTTTTCACGTAAGCCACCACCGTTGCATTGTCTGACATTAGGGCCACCGAATGCCCTCTCATGTCCTCCTTGAAGTGGTTGCAGGCTTCTTGGACCGCTCTCATTTCCAGGATATTTATGTGTAGGGACTTCTCCCCCTCTGACCACGCCCCCTTTGCTGTCTTTTCCCGGAGATGGGCTCCCCACCCGTCCTTCGATGCGTCCGTGAAGAGAAGGACCTCCGGAGGTTGGGAGGACAGTGGCATCCCACTTAGGGTGTTCGACCGATCCTGCCACCATTCCAAGGCTTTCCTGGACTCCTGAAGGAGTGGCACCACAATGTCCGGGGAACTTTTCTGGTTCCAGTGTTCTTTTAAGTTCCATTGAACCACCCTTAGGTTCTGTCTCCCGTGAGGTACCAGCTTCTCTAGGGACACCAGGTGTCCTACCAACCTCTGCCAATCCTTCGCTCTTCTGGGGCGACCCAGAAGGAAGGGCCGGAGCACTCGATCCAGGTTGTCCAGCCTGTCCGTGGCTGGGAATGCCTTGACCTGTAATGAATCCAGGACTATTCCCAGGTACGTCATCCTGTTGGATGGGGTTAGCTGCGATTTCTCCAAGTTGACTACGATGCCCAGGGTTTTGCACAATTGAAGAAGATCTTCGCCCTGCTGTTTCAAGTCTTCCTTTGAGGATGAAAGGAGTAACCAGTCGTCCAGGTATCTGATGAGTCGAATGCCCCGTTCGTGGGCCCATATGGAGACCATCGTAAAGACCCTCGTGAATACCTGGGGGGCTGTTGAAAGACCAAAGCACATGGCCTTGAATTGTAACACCTGGGCACCCCACTTCACCCGGAGAAACTTCCTGCTCGATGGATGAATGGGCACTTGGAAGTAGGCGTCCTTGAGGTCTATAGAAATCATAAAGTCGCCCTCCCTCAAGGATGCCATGACCGTTCTTGGAGTGTCCATTTTGAAGGTTACTTTCCTGAGAAACTTGTTGAGGGCTGACAGGTCTATTACAGGTCTCCACCCTCCTGTCGCTTTTTCCACTAGGAACAGGCGGCTGTAGAACCCCGGACCCGGGAATGTCACTGTTTCTAAGGCTCCCTTCTGCAGCAACGTCGTGACTTCTTCGTCCAGCGCTGCCCTCTTTGCCAGGTCCTTGGGCACCAACCAGTCCGCCTGTGTTGCTGGAACCAGAGGGGGTGTCTCTTCCATGAAGGGAATCCTGTAGCCCTCTTTTAGTACTGTTACTGTCCATGGATCTGCTCCGTGGAGCTTCCATGCTTGCCAAGTGAGTCTGAGGCATCCCCCTACCTGAGGCTTGGGCAGGGGAGGGGGGCCTCCCATCTTATCTCCTACGGGAGGAACGGCCTGCTCGCCCTCTCCTGGAGGAGAAGAAAGAAGACCTATACGTTGGGGGGGTAGAGGATGATCCTCTTTGGGGGGGAACCGCAGAGGAAGGCCACTGTCCTGACGAGGGTTCCCTCCTTCCTTGAGTTGGTGCGGCATGCGCGGCCATGGGTGCTTCTGTCACTGGCCTCCTGAAGACGGGGCGGCTTGCAGTCTGTGGCTTCAGGGTAGGTAGCTCCCTCTTTTTGGCCAACTTCTCCACGACCTCTTCCGCCTTCTTCGTAGGAATAAGCTGCTCCCCCCAGACGGAGCAGGTCTTCAAGGCTTTCGCTTCCCTGTCGGGAATCTTAATGGGAAGGTTCTTGACTAGGGCGTCTCTTCTCCGGAGAATATAGTTTGCGGAGAGAGCCAAAGACTGAAAGGTCAGGAATTTAAGGGCGCGGCTACCTGACCCCAGCAACTCATTCAGAGCCTCCCGTTTTGCAGGCTCCATGGAGTCTGTAGGCATCTGGGTGCCTACGAGGGTGGTGGCCCACCAATCCAGCCAGGAGGCCACATTAACCAAGTCCTTAGACATCTTCTCCATCATTGCCGACTCCGAAGGGGAGAAGAGGGTAGATGCTGCCGATGCCCTCCCGTCGGAGATGCCCTGGCACAGGATGTCTAGGGTTTCCTCGGTCTTGCAAGCACCGGTCGGCCTATTTTCCAAAGAGTAGTACTTTGTTTGCGACTTCAAACCCTGTAGGAGTTTTGCTGAGCTGTGGCCCCTGCAGGAGTCGCTATTGCGGGATATGACCCTATCGATGTGAGTCCTTCCAATCCCCACGTTACTGGCCTCGGGAAGGGAGAGAGAGGACTTTTTCTGGGCGGGGACGGCTATGAACTTGTTCAGGCCTGAAGTCCAGGCATCTTCCTCTTGAGTGGCGGGTTCTATAAGGTTGTTATAACCCCTAATTAGGGCATGGACTCTCCTGTACGCGGAGTCCTCCGTCACCGACGACTCGCCCTCCCCTCCTTCCAACCGATGGGGCGAATCGTGATCTCGGTCTCCGCCGTGATGGCGGGGCCCTCGGTTCCCTTTACCTTCGGCGTCCGCCGTCTCTCTCCTCTTCGAGGCCTTTTTCAGCGAAACGGTGTCCTCCGTGAGATAGTTCGACGGAGGTGTCCATCCCTTTCTGGATTCTCGATGGGGGGACCTGTCGAGGCTGCCCGGCCTAGACGACGGCTCCCTCCGCTGGGCGGAATAAGCGTCTCCAGGGCGGGTCTTAGGCCTGCAAGACGTAGCCCTCCGCTCATCTGGTGACTCCCTGGCGCGGCACGTGGAGGCCCTTCTAGGAGGACAGTCTCCTGCCCGCTCAGGTGTCGAACTAATAGACCTGGAAAAGTCTTTAAAGTTGTTTCCTGGGACGAAAACCCACGTCCCTTTCGGAGAGACTGGTCTCCTGCTTTTGGGTGTAGGGGAACGGGGACTCATCCTGTCCCGAGATCCTGTGGGAGACCGCGAAGGGGAGTTCCTCCGCACAGACCGATCTCGTTCCCTCCCTCTGTCGTCTCCGCCGTCTCACTGTCTCTGACCGAATCTGAAGAGTCACGTCCTGACGAGTAAGACTTACCCCCGTATCGAGACCTAGCACGTGACTGCGTTTTCTTGGGGCTACGCCGTACCCCTGACGTAGATGGAATGGGGAGACTCTCCTGTAGCGAAGTCTTCGGCGGCAACCATCCCGACGGGCCCGCCAAACAGGGGAAGGCCTCTCCTAGGCCTTCCTCCATGTCCAGTGGGGACCTCATCAGAGTCCTCGGTATGTCCCAAGCCAATGGATCCTCTTGCGGGGACTCCTCTCTGCCGACGCCGCCCTCCGTTGCTGATGCCCCTGGAACTTCCACCCAGGAACCTGACGAAGAAAAAGGGACACTATTAGACCACATGGGGTCCCCCGACGAGACGCGGCCCCTATGAGAGAGAGCCACGTCCCCCAGACCCCCACTACACTCACTTACGGGCGCCTGAACTGCCTTGGCCGACGAAGGATCGCCCACAAATTCCCTCTCTTGGGAAAGTGGAGCCATCTGCTTGTTCTCCCTGGACTTACCTCGTCCCTTACTCTGGGTAGGGGAAGAAGGCTGTACCCTACCTGACCCTTCTCCTGCTGAAGTCGCAGGGGAAGAAACGCTAGTCTTCCTAGGGGACTTCTTCGACGCCTTCTTTTTGGTACGGAATTTTACCCACTGGACCTCGGTCCAATCGGCACATTCGGAACACTTGTCCGACGGCGAACAAGCTTTACCCCTACACGAGGTACACAGCGTATGCGGGTCAACATCGGGCTTGGACAGAAAAGCCCCGCACGATCTACCGGCTCTAGGCCCAGGACAACGGCGAACGTGCTCCATAACGCAACACAAAGGGCCATAGACACAAGCAAGCCAAAAAGGGAAAGCACTAAAACACTAGGAAAGCACAAGGGAGCGAATTCAAAAGCACGTAGGTAAGGCACAAACCCACACTAAGAGATCCAGATCACGTGGGAAGCACATGGAAACAAACACAAAGGGAAGCGCACGGAGTATGAGGAGCGACGTGTAGCACGTGTGCTCACGTAGCGACCAGAAAACTTACTGGCGAGTCCTTCTCAAGCCACGCGACCTTCATCGGGCATTGCCCCCAGGTCACGTTCTCTCCCGTTAATCAGGACAGTATAGAACATGGAAGTAGGGTAAACTACGTAAAACTCTGGTCGTTGGAGAGGAGTTACCAGTAACCTCCTAAGAAAGTGTTTCTCGGTAAGTCTCTGTGTCGGAACAATAGCGGTTTAATACACTTTAATTGGAATATAAATGTGAATATATGAAAAATGTTATTTTCATTATAAAACAAATTTTTGAACATAATTACCTGGTAGTTATGTATAATTAAATACCAGGTAAGTCTTTTGTGTCTCCAAAATACCATGTAAGTCTTGTGTTTCCAAAATACTGGCAGCCCAACAAAAAAAACAACGATATCCAAGGATTGCTGGAACTGAATCAATTGTCATGAGATTGCGCAGCGTAAAAAAGAAAAAATGTTATTTTTATAATAAAATAAATTTTTGAATATACTTACCCGGTGATTATATAAGCTGCAACTCTGTTGCTCGACAGAAAACTCTACGTTAAAAATCCGCCAGCGATCGCTATGCAGGTAGGGGGTGTACTTCAACAGCGCCATCTGTCGTGCAGGTACTCAGTACTCAATGTAAACACAGAACTCAATTTTCTCCTCGGTCCACTGGGTCTCTATTGGGGAGGAAGGGAGGGTCCTTTAATATATAATCACCGGGTAAGTATATTCAAAAATTTATTTTATTATAAAAATAACATTTTTCAAT
The DNA here is from genome assembly GCF_036898095.1 of Palaemon carinicauda. Classification (NCBI taxonomy): domain Eukaryota; kingdom Metazoa; phylum Arthropoda; class Malacostraca; order Decapoda; family Palaemonidae; genus Palaemon; species Palaemon carinicauda. Next base: position 18,819 of record NW_027171887.1, read on the forward strand.
ATTAAACTTAGCCGGTGATTATATAAGCTGATTCACACCCAGGGGGGTGGGTAGAGACCAGCAATACTTGTTTACATTATTATGAGCTAAGGATTTTTTATTTCATTTTAGCAGTTATTCAAAATAACAAACATAAAATAAATAAGTACCTGGTAAGGAAGTCGACTTGAACAATTACTCTGCCTTTTAAGTACGTCTTCCTTACGGAGCCTCGCGATCCTCTTAGGATGCTGAGCGACCCCTAGGAGCTGAAGTATCAAGGGTTGCAACCCATACTACAGGACCTCATCAAAACCTCTAATCTAGGCGCTTCTCAAGAAAAGAATTTGACCACCCGCCAAATCAACCAGGATGCGAAAGGCTTCTTAGCCTTCCGGACAACCCAAAAACAACAATAAAAAACATTTCAAGAGAAAGATTAAAAAGGTTATGGAATTAGGGAATTGTAGTGGTTGAGCCCTCACCCACTACTGCACTCGTTGCTACGAATGGTCCCAGAGTGTAGCAGTTCTCGTAAAGAGACTGGACATTCTTAAGATAAAAAGACGCGAACACTGACTTGCTTTTCCAATAGGTTGCGTCGATTATACTTTGCAGAGATCTATTTTGTTTAAAGGCCACGGAAGTTGCGACAGCTCTAACTTCGTGTGTCCTTACCTTCAGCAAAGCTTGGTCTTCCTCATTCAGATGGGAATGAGCTTCTCGTATTAACAGTCTGATAAAATAGGATAAAGCATTCTTTGACATAGGCAAAGATGGTTTCTTAACTGAACACCATAAAGCTTCAGACGGGCCTCGTAAAGGTTTAGTTCGTTTTAAATAGAACTTAAGAGCTCTTACAGGGCATAAGACTCTTTCTAGTTCATTTCCAACCATACGATAAGTTTGGAATATCGAACGATATTGGCCAAGGCCGAGAAGGCAGCTCGTTTTTGGCTAGAAAACCAAGTTGTAGAACATGTAGCCGTTTCGGATGAGAATCCGATGTTCTTGCTGAAGGCATGAATCTCACTGACTCTTTTAGCTGTGGCTAAGCATACCAGGAAAAGTCTTTAAGGTGAGATCTTTCAGGGAGGCTGATTGTAGCGGTTCGAACCTGTCTGACATAAGGAATCTTAGTACCACGTCTAAATTCCAACCAGGTGTAACCAAACGACGCTCCTCCGTGGTCTCAAAAGACTTAAGGAGGTCCTGTAGATCTTTATTGTTGGAAAGATCTAAGCCTCTGTGACGGAAGACTGATGCCAACATGCTTCTGTAACCCTTGATAGTGGGAGCTGAAAGAGATCGTTCTTTCCTCAGATATAAGAGGAAGTCAGCTATTTGAGTTACAGAGGTACTGGTCGAGGATACGGATACTGACTTGCACCAGTTTCGGAAGATTTCCCACTTCGATTGGTAGACTCTAAGGGTGGATGTTCTCCTTGCTCTAGCAATCGCTCTGGCTGCCTCTTTCGAAAAGCCTCTAGCTCTCGAGAGTCTTTCGATAGTCTGAAGGCAGTCAGACGAAGAGCGTGGAGGCCTTGGTGTACCTTCTTTACGTGTGGCTGACGTAGAAGGTCCACCCTTAGGGGAAGTGTTCTGGGAACGTCTACTAGCCATCGAAGTACCTCGGTGAACCATTCTCTCGCGGGCCAGAGGGAAGCAACTAGCGTCAACCTTGTCCCTTCGTGAGAGGCGAACTTCTGCAGTACCTTGTTGACAATCTTGAACGGAGGGAATGCATATAGATCTAGATGTGACCAATCTAGGAGAAAGGCATCTATATGAACTGCTGCTGGGTCCGGGATTGGTGAGCAAAATATTGGGAGCCTCTTGGTCATCGAGGTTGCGAAGAGATCTATGGTTGGCTGGCCCCAGGTGGCCCAAAGTCTCTTGCATACATCCTTGTGGAGGGTCCATTCTGTTGGAATTATTTGTCCCTTCCGACTGAGACAATCTGCCATGACATTCAAGTTGCCTTGGATGAACCTCGTTACTAGTGATATGTCTAGCCTTTTGACCAGGTGAGGAAGTCCCTTGCGATCTCGTACAGCGTCAGAGAGTAGGTCCCTCCTTGCTTGGAGATGTACGCCAAAGCCGTGGTGTTGTCCGAGTTCACCTCCACCACTTTGCCTTGAAGGAGAGACCTGAAGCTTTTCCAGGCCAGACGTACTGCCAGTAGCTCCTTGCAGTTGAAATGCATTGTCCTTTGACTCGAGTTCCATAATCCCGAGCATTCCCGACCGTCTAATGTCGCACCCCAGCCTATGTCCGATGCGTCCGAGAAGAGAACGTGGTTGGGAGTCTGAACAGTCAGGGGAAGACCCTCTCTTAGGTTGATATAGTCCTTTCACCAAGTCAGACAAGACTTCATCTTTTCGGAAACCGGGATCGAGACCGCTTCTAGCGTCTTGTCCTTTTTCCAGTGAAAAGCTAGATGGTATAGAAGAGGACGGAGGTGTAGTCTTCCTAGTGACACAAATTGATCCACGGATGACAGCGTCCCTACCAGACTCATCCACAGCCTGACTGAGCAGCGTTCCTTCTTCAGCATCTTCTGGATGGATAGCAGGGCTGGGGGCTGATCGTCTTGTTCAGCAACGTCCTCATCAGAGGGTTCCTCATCCGAAACTGATGAGGAAACGGTAACGGAGTGGGCAACGTCTGACTCGCTGAATCCGGTCGCACTGGTGGATGCGTGACGGAGCCGGACGCAATATCATGGAACTGCTGCACAGTCTGTGAACTGTCAACAACCATGGGTGCGCGAGGAAGTACAGCGTCAACCCGAAACTGTCTAGACCGTCTGGGTTGTGCAGTCAACACCCTACCGGGTTGCTGAGGTTGACGCACTGCGTCACAACAAGTCACCTCTGCTGGTTGTTGAACGTCCTGAACGTCAACAATCACCTCCGAGCGTCGCTTAACGTCAACGTGCGGCTGGCAACCCACACTGGGTCGCATCGGTGGAGGAACCACCTCAACTGGCAGACGCGAGTAGGTTACCTCAGCGTCAACAGGGCGCACAACCGACCGGTTGGAAGGTTGTTGGCCAGAAGGTTCTTCTCCGCATTTAAGTCCTTTATCAAGGACGCAAGCTTGGACTGCATGTCTTGCAGCAAAGCCCATTTAGGGTCTACGGGAGCAGGTGTGGCAACAGACGGGGTTAGCGACTGAGGCGGAACCGTTTACTATCCCTGAAAGCCTTGTTGTGCGTGACATAATAGTACAGCAAAACTTCCAAGGCTCGACAACAGCTGAGAAGTTGACCTGTAAACAACTTGGAGCGTCTCCTGGCTAGGCGCCAGGGAGAGCCTACCAGAATTGAGAAGTCTATCTGGGCAGAGGCATGAACTCCCAAGCCGAGAACTTCTCTCGTGCCATATCAGACTCTCGCTCTATAAACCAGTTTAAAAGAAGGGAAAGCAAAGGCTGTATCCCCCAAACTCCTCCTGGTGAAAAAACCAGTCGCCTAGCCAACGTAACGCTCTCTAGGAGAGCGAGAGAGCACTAGCTTAAAAACAACGGCTTCGAAGTAGCTAGGCCTAGTGTAAGTTCTGACGTTTAGGCGAACGAGGAGCAGCAGTTACAAGATCCGGACGAAGATCCTTAAAAAAATCATCATGATTTAATTAAAGTCCATAGGAGGCTAAGCAGCTTAAGGCTCCTCTCCATCTGACAGAGTCCTCAAGGGAATATCAGTAGGAGGGAGAACAGCAACTTCCTCATCTACAGGAACCTTGTCCGATAAAAGCCGAGTCTCTCACTGGTGCATTAGTAGCGGACCAGAACGCAACGTCATGTAACTGCTTGACAGTCTGTGAACTGTCAACAACTGAACTGTCAACCACAACAGGTGCGTGAGGACGTACAGCGTCCACTCGAGACTGCTTTGACTGCCTAGACTGAGCAGTCAAAACAACTCTAGAATGCGGAGGTTGACGCACCGCGTCAAAGCAAAACAACTTAGACTGTTGTTGTACCTCGCGAACGTCAACGGAAGGTTCCGTGCGTCGCTGAACGTCAACATGCGGCTGGCAGGGTACACTGGAACGCATGGGTGGCGGGACTCTCTCAGCTGGAGTGCGGCAGAAGGTCGCCTCAGCGTCCACAGGACGCACAACCGTGGTTGGTTGTAGGCTAGAGGTTGGTGCAGCGTCAACCTTCTCCGCACGAAAGTCCTGCATCAATGACGTTAACTGAGACTGCATGGTCTGCAGCAAAGACCACTAGGGTCTACAGGAGCAGGTGCGGCAACAGACGGTGTGACTGCCTGATGCGGTACCGCTTTGCCTCTCTTAGGAGGTGAGCAGTCGTCGGAAGACTGCAGCGAGTCCGAACTGACCCAGTGGCTACAACTGGGCCGTTGGACTTGCGCGGAAGGGACCGACTTGCGCTTAAGAGGCCGCGAGACCTTGGTCCATGGTTTCTTACGAGAAACCTCTTCCGCAGACGAGGAATAAATGGGCTCTCTCGTCTTTGTGTGGGTGGGGCGATCTTGGGTAGATACGCTCGAAACCACGGAGGGAACGTCTGTTCGCTGATTAAAGCCTCTCGAACCCTTTGGTCGTACGACATTGCTTCTCCCCTGGGCTTGGGAGCTTGCAAGAGGTCCCGGACTGGGAGGACGACAGGCACGAACAGACGAACCCTCGGACGCAACACTGTAACACTCAACACTGTAACACTTTGGGTATATCACTTTATCACTTCGATTTTCTGTTTTGCACTTATTTCTACCTGAAACACGCAATTCTACCCTTCATTAAAAGGTAGTAATTGCGAAATTAGTCGTATAATGCAAGCTCATAATACCAGCAAAAAACAGAAAACATATTTTAAGATAAAAAGAAAAATCAGTGGCTGGGAAAGAGACTAAACACTAGTTCATATAACTACGTTTTCAATCTCTCACCGCACATAGCCTGGGGACGAGAATAAAAACCTAAAAACGTTTTATCCTTCCTCCCCGTACAGAGACTAGGGACGAGAGTAACACGAGAACAACGTTACCCGCTTGAACGGAACGTTTACTCTCCTCTCTCTCCCTCCGTCTCTATCTCTCTCTCTCTTTCTCTCTTGAATTCGCACCGAAGAGAAGAGCCCAATTATATATCGTCAAAAAAACATGTTATTTGACTAAAGGAAAAAACTGAAAGGTTTTTCAAATAAAAAGTTCCTTTAAATTAGAATTTAAAACATTTAAGCTAAGAAAGAATGAACAAAACGTCAGAATCGATTTACTCTTACTGCAAAGTGAAACAGTGATACACTCTCTCTTTATCGTAACGATAGAGCGCATGTTGAACGTCCTGAACGTCAACAACTGCGTAGTATAAAAAACTAAACGTTAGTTCATCTTTGAAAACAGTACGAAGACTATCAAAGAAAATCTTTCATAAAATATGACAAATTCGAAGATAATTTCTATTTTTCCTAACCATACTGGCTTTGGCTTTACCCGGGGACTCAGAATCCGAGTGAGTCGCACTCGAGAAAAGGAGTCCCTGCACCTCACAAGTTCCTTGCTCCGCAAGGAACCATGTGGCCTACGTAAGCTTGTGTGTGAAGGAAGAAGTGTGACCCGTCTTAGGCAGTTGACCTGGAGTTCCAGAAGGAACTCTGGGTTAGGACGTTCCCAATACCACCTCGTCAGGGTATGGGGGACGCGACAGTATTGACTCAATACTCGGAACACAAGGAAGCATGGTTTACCTGCAGAGGTTCGAGGTCAGCTATGCAGAGACCAGGATGCTGCTTCCCCGTAGAGGGGATGATGAAGAAAGAAGTAAGGGCCAGACATACTTCTTTCGTTCATGCAGACTAAAACCTGATAACAATGCCCTCAACCTTCTGCTACCTGTCCAAAAAGGAGCCTGAGGTTAGACCAGCTGTTGTGTAGCCACCACAGAGCGATAGAAAACGTATCGAGACTCCTGTGGGTCACGCCCTGCAGGAAGCGGGCTGCGAAGGTCATCAGACGCTTCCAGACTCCAGCTTGTAGCACCTGCGTCACAGAGTAGTATTACTCGAAGGCGAGGACGTTGCGATGTATCCAACATCGTGCTGTAGGGCGACGTGACGGGGGAGGGTCTGAAGACAGGTCGAGATGAATGTACTCGAGTCCGGGCTGAAGAGGTATACTGGTGACTCTCCCCCCATGTCCTCCTTGTGTTCCCAAATCGGCTGCAACTGAGGCCAAACTGCAGCTGTTCCCAGCGCTAACCTCTCGATTCCTTACTGGCAAGAAAGAGAAGGTCTTGGGACATCACACACAGAATGGAGACTCGAAATCTTGAATGAATCGGACCGAAGGGTCGGGACCCTCAGATTCTGAGTCTAGCCAACAACTCAGGAGCGAGCCTGAATGTTGCCTTCCCCTCTTCCTTAGAAAGGGGGGAGTAGTAAGAGACCAAGAAGATTGTTTACACACTGGCCATGGCCAGAGTGAGCAGAAGACCCAAGGCGGAATACAATCCGAGGCCTGTCGTAAAAGGGTCTTGAGAAGATCTCTTAAAGGACTAAAAGTCCGAGCCATGCTCCAAGTTGGAGGTCTTCCTCCGACTAGGGCAAGGACGATCGTAGCTTCGCATGAGCGAGGATAGATCCAGCGGGCAGGAAAAAGTTATTCCTTTAAGCCTGAAGGTCAGGGAAAGGCTGAGCGACAGGCTTCATTGCCGAGAGCGGAAAGGAGTTTCCTCCCACCGAAAGGCAGTAAGACCGTTATTGCTGGAGAAGAGGCCTCACGGGACGAGGTATATCTCCCACGGCACCCACCACCTTAGACTCTTCACTTTGCCTGGGAGACCCCTGTGGATGACTATCGCAGATGACGCGACCTCCGTACCGCGACTGTAGCGGGTTGTCTCTTCTAGAGGAGGAAGCGTAGTGTCTCCAGGCATGAAGCCGAAGCGACGCCCCGGTTCGGGAGAGATGTCGCAGTGTGGTTGCTTGAGTAGTCTGCGCCGTGGGAGAAGCTCTCCCGGGAGTTCCGTCAGGGGAAGCAGAGGGTCCAGAAACCGTTCTGCGCATAGTCCCAGTGGAGCTCTCCCATTGAAAGGTTGACAGACAACCTGGTTTTGTTGAGACCCATTGTCCGCAGACAAAAAGGAGGGAAGACGCAGGCGTAGAATTTGTCCCACCATCACCGGAATGCATCTTGCCAGAGTCTCGGGGTCTGAGACTGGGGGGAAGACTAGTGGAAGCTTGAGGTTCCAAGCTGTCGCGATCAGGTCCCCCAGACCAGCACTTGCTGGTTACCCAAGGTCAAAGACCCCTAGGTACACTCTCTCTATGAGGCTCTGCTCGGATAGTCTGAGAGAAACATTCCCCTGCCTGGAATGAGAGAGCCGATGGTGGAATTGAGAGAATCTCAATCATCCCGGTATCTCTACTGCAAGATGTGAAGGTGTGAAAATGCGTCCCCTGCTGGTTAGAATGAAGTCGACGCGCAACGGGGCGACTTGGCAAGAGCTGTAGGATCTGAAGAGGGGCCAGACTAAGGCCCTTAAGCCTGCCTGAATGATGGAGAGGTATCCTTCAGGTCTTGACCATAGGCCTGGACCGGAACATGCCCCTCCCCCCCCCCCTTTCCTTTGACGAGTCCGAGAACCGCATCAAGAATGTGGGGAAAGGACGAGAATATCCACTACCATCAAGAGGCTCCATAGGTCAACACCCATTGCAGGTTTAATAGTTCCGCTGGTCCCATAGGGCCAGGGAGTCCGGTTAAACATTGCCTGAAGCCACCGGAACTTGGATCGCCCCACATGGAACTTATCCTGAGGTGACCGTTCGGACTATAGACGGGTCAATGAGGAAAGAACTAGGAAACGTTCCAAGGTAGGGCTGAAAGCTCTGCTTGACTGAGAACAGGTACTGCGACTCTCCTCAGTCTTGCCACAGTCAACCGAAAGGAAGGCTCGGAGGATGCGGTAACAGAATCTGGCGTCCCCAGGTGGTCACCCATCCAAGTACCGACGTTGCCTAACCTCGCTGGACGGACGAGAAGCGGGGTTTCCAATGTGGTAAGGCGGTTGACTCAATATCATGGCCAGATACTCCAGATGTTGAGGCAGATGAAGAGAAGGCTCCAAGCAAAATACCATGAGCCCAGACTCATGGTCAGCATCCGGAAGCTTGTCCCGGCGCTGAAGAAGGTCGAAACCCGAGCCTACCGGAGTTGACCAGCCCTCCAAACAGCAGAGGAGGCGGAAGCCTGCACCTGAGCGGCCAAGAGGAAGGCAGGGAGAGTTCTCTGGGGAAACAAACCTGCTATGCCACAGCGGGATAGCCACACTGCATCATAAGCAGGAATACTTGCAGTCTAGGCTGAATTCGACGAGCACCCTGGAAGATGGATGGAATGGAAACTGAAAGTACCCGTCCTTCCGATCCAAGGTTTAAGGAGTCCTGTCGCCTCGTTACCAGTCTGATCGATTCTGCTGTTCTACGCTGGCCGAAGTTTGTTCGACAAACTTGATCAGGGCTGAGAGGTCGACTATGGAACTCCCGTCTCAGATCCTTCCTTACAAGAAAGGATCGACTGAAGAAGCCGGGGGTGAAGCCGTCGATGATCCTATGGAGGACCTTCGCCTAAGGTATGGATCATTCTGCCCAACCGGGCAACTCTGCTGACGCTATGGCATAGAGGTTCAGAGACGCTGAATTCGCTGACAGAGACGGCAGGCGCGATATCCTTGGCTACTCACAGAGATTGTGCGGGAATGGGCATCGGGAAGCTGTCATTCGGATGAGTAACCTTAAGCATCCTCCCAGCGAAAAAACCTGCAATCCTAGAGTTCGTGAACTCCTTTTAGGACTATGCCCCCCCGGGGGAGTCTCCCGTGCCATCTGTTCCTGACAGGAGGAAGCTGCAATTGGACACCTTGTCCCAGTTGTCGTAGCCGATAACTTAGGCCGACGTGGTTGAAAGAAAAGGGCGCTGGAGCCCTGCAGAGTCTGGAAGAAAGCGCCTTGGAGGAGTGAAACCGGAAGTCGATTTACTCTGCACAGCAGCTGTCTAAGTCTCTGTCCTTGGGCACAGACAAAACTCTTCTCAAGGATGGAAGGGTGTCTGAGGTCGTCGACCTCCACAGATGAGACACCCGAAGGAAGCCTTCAGTCAGCGTGTCCAGATGGTACAACATCGAGCTTGTCCGCAAGTAGATACTTAACGACGAAAGGCCAAGGTGTCTGAGCTCGAGAGGAGGAAAGTACCCTTGATCTTCCTGTAGCTTCCTTGAACCAAACCTCGGGCCGTAACCGAGGAGGGAAAGAACCTGGTAAGCTCCCAGAGGAAGAGGTAAGCAGTCACCCCTTGTCCGATGGAGAAATCTTGAACGGAAAGCCCCCCCGCCAAAAATCCTTCCAGGGCGGGAGAAGGAGGGAGTACTCGTGCAGGAGAGGGGACCCTCGAGACCGACCTCTTGGGAACCAACTTCGCCCTGGGGGAAGTCACCACGAAATCCACTCCTCTCTTTCTCTTCAGCGTAGGAGAGACAGCCGCTGGTTTGTTACCCTGGCCGGCGAGTGCTGGTTTCATAACCCTCATTAACGCCCGTGTCAGCGGACCAAACCATGTCTGCTGCTCCAAGGACACAGAGTCCGAAATCCTCGCTAAGGTGAAAGGGATCGGGCGATCCTTTGAGTGGACCCGACGGTACCTGCCTGAAAAGAAGGTGGGGAAGAATGCTGTACTGACCTGTCTTCGTCCTGCACTATCAACCTGTGCTTGGATGGAGGTGATCCCGAGTGCCGTCTAGGAGCACGCGTCCCTGCTGCTACCACCGGCTGTGGAATTCGCCGCGAACTATGGTCGCGCGAGGGCGAACGGTCGCGCAAAGGCGAATGGTCGCGCGGGCGCACAGGTGAGCGGTCGCGCGGGCGCGCAGGCGAGCGGTCGCGCGGGCGCGCAGGCGAGCGGTCGCGCGGGCGCGCAGGCGAGCGGTCGCGCGGGCGAGCGGTCGCGCGGGCGAGCGGTAGTGCGGGCGAGCGGTCGCGCGGGCGAGCGGTAGTGCGGGCGAGCGGTCGCGCGGTCGCGCGGGCGAGCAGTCGCGCGGTCGCGCGGGCGAGCAGTCGCGCGGGCGCGCAGGCGAGCAGTCGCGCCGCGCGCAGGCGAGCAGTCGCGCCGCGCGCAGGCGAGCGGTCGCGCCGCGCGCAGGCGAGCGGTCGCGCCGCGCGCAGGCGAGCGATCGCGCGGGCGCGCGGGCGAGCGATCGCGCGGGCGCGCAGGCGAGCGATCGCGCGGGCGCGCAGGCGAGCGATCGCGCGGGCGCGCAGGCGAGCGATCGCGCGGGCGCGCAGGCGAGCGATCGCGCGGGCGCGCAGGCGAGCGATCGCGCGGGCGCGCAGGCGAGCGATCGCGCGGGCGCGCAGGCGAGCGATCGCGCGGGCGCGCAGGCGAGCGATCGCGCGGGCGCGCAGGCGAGCGATCGCGCGGGCGCGCAGGCGAGCGATCGCGCGGGCGCGCAGGCGAGCGATCGCGCGGGCGCGCAGGCGAGCGATCGCGCGGGCGCGCAGGCGAGCGATCGCGCGGGCGCGCAGGCGAGCGATCGCGCGGGCGCGCAGGCGAGCGATCGCGCGGGCGCGCAGGCGAGCGATCGCGCGGGCGCGCAGGCGAGCGATCGCGCGGGCGCGCAGGCGAGTGGGCGTGAGGGTGGGCAGGTAAATGAACACGTGTCCGAGGCGACGAACGCAAGCGATGGCGTGACGGCGAGGGATCGTGCTGCCGCGTCGGTGAAGAAGATCGCTGGCGGTAATGACCGCGTGATGGTAAGCGATGGCGAGCAGCATGTGTAGGTGAATGATCGCGTGATAGGGTGCGATGGTGATCAGCATCCGCAAGAGGGCGAGCGTTCAGGGTTATGCGATGAGGAGCAGCATGCGTAAGCGGGCAATCGTGCAGGGTTGTGCGATGGCGAGCAGCATGCGCAGGTGAAAGATCGCGTGAAAGGGTGCGATGGTGATCAGCATCCGCAGGAGGGCGATCGTTCAGGGTTGTGCGATGAGGAGCAGCATGCGTAAGCGGGCGATCGTGCAGGGCTGTGCGATGGCGAGCAGCATGCGCAGGTGAAAGATCGCATGAAAGGGTGCGATGGTGATTAGCATCCGCAGGAGGGCGATCGTTCAGGGTTGTGCGATGAGGAGCAGCATGCGTAAGCGGGCAGTCGTGCAGGGTTGTGCGATGGCGAGCAGCATGCGCAGGTGAATGATCGCGTGAAAGGGTGCGATGGTGATCAGCATCCGCAGGAAGGCGATCGTTCAGGGTTGTGCGATGAGGAGCAGCATGCGTAAGCGGGCGATCGTGCAGGGTTGTGCGATGGCGAGCAGCATGCGATGTTGAGGGTCGCGCGATGGCGATCAGCATCCGCAGTTGAGGGTCGCGCGATGGCGATCAGCATCCGCAGTTGAGGGTCGCGCGATGGCGATCAGCATCCGCAGTTGAGGGTCGCGCGATGGCGATCAGCATGCGCAGGTGAGCTAGTAGCTGGCGAACCATGTTCCTTCAGAAGTATTGGAGAACGTTGGCGTGCCAGCTGTAACACACGTGGGCGATCCGGAGATCGCTGGCGAGCTGATGATCGCTGACGAGCTGATGATCGCTGGCGAGCAGAAGGCTACGCGTGGAAGCCTGCGCAAAGAAGAAGAGTCCTTGACCCCGACCTGAACCGAAGTTCTAGATCGCGAGGACGAACGTGGGCGCACAGGGCACGTAACAGGAACCGCAGGGAAGATCATCTTGAAAGCGCTGACGAACAGCAGGGCGCGCAGGGAAACCCTGACACGCAAGGGAAGAACCCCCGTGGGGGCAACCCTTTGCCCCGAAGGGATCGTTGTCCGCCGGGAGACTGATGTCCATCGGAAGACCGCTGTCCGTAAGGCAGACCGTTGTCCGCCAGGAGACTGATGTCCGTCGGAAGACCGCTGTCCGTCGGGCAGACCGTTGTCCGTCGGGAAGACCGTTGCCCGTCGGAAGACGAGATCAGACTGCTGTCCATCTGCACCAAGGCGGAAGATCGAGAAAAAAAGGAGTTGTAGGCTGCAAACGGAGATCCAAAAGGGCGCCTCAAGCACCCTTATAGGGAGATGAGAGGCCCTTACGACGAGGCGGACGGAGGGCCTTACGGCGAGGGAGGCCAACAGCAACAGCAACAGCAACAGAAGAAACCTCCGAAGAGGAGTCTCTATGAGTGTACTCTCTCGCGAACGAAAGAGAAACATTTCGAGGAAGAGACTGGTCAGCCAGTGACCTAAAAGGAGCAATCCTCCGAAGAGGAGCTCCTGCAGTTGCCCAGCCCCTTGAGCGAAACTGCAGGTGCGACCGCTCAGCACCAAGAGCATAGTCGCACGAAAAAAAGGCAAGAGAAGAACCCCCCAAAAGGGGAAAAACTCAAGCCTGGACAGGAAAAAACTTCCCTCGGAAGGAAATTTATCCGCCCAAGGAGGCAAGCCTCCTGACTGTTCTAAAATGAACTGGAGAGCTGTCCGTCAACACGGGAGTACTACCAGTAGAAGGAGACACGCCCCTGACGAAAATACAAGGAGGGAGGCAGCAACAACCGAATCCCCAGGACTCAACCAGACAGCTCACACCGTTGCTATATTACAGAAACGAACTAGATCGGTAACTGTAAAAAAATAAAACAAATAATATTAGTACACATTCATTCCCCCGGGAAGGCTCCGAAGAGGAATCCCGAGGGAAAGGAACAAGAATTACACAACAGGCACGTGCCCTCACAACCACTTACACTCGCGGAAGGAGAGCTGTAACCAAAACAGAATTATAACAATTATAATTATGTAACTATGTAATTATGTAATTTAAAAATGAATGAACACTAAAGAACGAAAACCCCGAAAGGAATCGTTCTACAAGCTGAAAAAAAAAAAAAAAAAAACAACTACAATTAGATTCATAACTAATTGATACAAACGTACGACGTAGCAACCCCCCACACGGAAAGGAAGCTAGGCTACAAGGGCGTAGTAACACGTAGTAAAAGGGTGAACGACCTCAAGAGAGAGAGAGAGAGAGAGAAAGACATAAGTCAAACTCGATCGCCACCCATAAAATACGCCGTGGTGGCCTAACTGCCGAGGCCTCCACGTAGATATCGTACACTACACACACACATCTGAAAAGGAAAACTTACTTATTTCTATACTCAAATATATATACAAACATGAAAACATGTCTACATATATATTGAGTAAAAGAAAAGTAAGCGATTAAATAAAGACAAAACAGACAATGGCTGCCAAGCGAGGACCAAGACAGAGACGTCTGTCACAGTCCGAGCCAAAAGTTAAAGTGAGTATTCACGTGTGTGTGAGGGGGAGGAGGGGTAGCTAGCTACCACTCCCCTACCCCCCCCCCACTAACTAGCGCGGGGGTAATACACCATCGTTAAATTCTAATGGCTCGCCATTTCAGCTACGCTAAAAGTAATAACCCTTTGTAAATAGCGTGGTTTGTATTTCGGTTACGGAACAAATTACATTTAAAAAGTTTTAAATCCTTAGCTCTTTAAAAGCTAATTACGATATAAAGGGCTCAACGTTGATTAACATCGGTTTCCAAGTTAGGACCGCCTACTCTCAGGAAAGTTCTATATAAACAAAACATTAAAATTATTTTTATATGTTTATAATAAATGGAAAGTTAATCGAAGAGGCCTAATAAAGGCGGAGAGATATAAAATATATAGAGGAAAATCTATAACGTGATATAATTACTAAAAGCCTAAACATACTTCCGTCTAAGGGAAGGGTCGGCCATTTAAAAGTGAAAGAAAGTCCATACTATCTTTGTCACCATAATTAAATCTATCCAAAACGAGTTCAAGTTTTGAGATGAAGATAAAACACCTGCATAGCGAAAGCTCAAAACTAGAATAGTGTACTTCACCAATAGTTGTGAAAACAAATCCAGTTAGCACAGCGAATTAGTAGGTCTTGCCGGTAGCCCGACAGAGAGAAAATTGAGTTCTGTGTTTACATTGAGTACTGAGTACCTGCACGACAGATGGCGCTGTTGAAGTACACCCCCTACCTGCATAGCGATCGCTGGCGGATTTTTAACGTAGAGTTTTCTGTCGAGCAACAGAGTTGCAGCTTATATAATCACCGGCTAATTTTAATATTGAAAAAAAAACAATACGCTATTCTATTAATCTTGAAAAATAGATTGGAGATTTAAAGATCAAATACTAAAAAGACAAAAATTCTCTTAAAAATAATATAGTCTTCTATATTACAAGTAAAATACTCATTAAAAGTAACAATTCCTTTCATTCTTTATGAGTGCAAAGAAAATAATATCAACAAACTACGTAGCACTATGTAACTATGTCACACTGTGACGTCATCATGTTTCAAAGTGTTTACGTTAGTTTACAGTAGGAGGAAAGAACTCCCAACCTACCTGTGCAAAGTCTACACACGATTTAAAACACTAACACTTAGGAAAAACAATACCCAATCAGCGAACGCTAAAAGCAAATTGTACATCACCAAAATAACTGTAATATACAGATTACAGCAAGTAAAAATTCCATCGATGCTATTGCTACGGCGACAGGGAAAATATGGATATACATGGGATGGTTTCTAGACACCTCGCTAGGGGTGCAGGGAGGTACACCTGGCTATTCAATCGGCGATTGGCGCGAGTTTTTTTAATTTTTCTGTCGTGCCGTCAGGGACGGAAGCTATATATATAACTACCAGGTAAGTCTTGTGTTTAAAAGTAACATCTTTATGGTCCGACAGGACACACATCGAGCGATTAGGAAAGAGTCATAGACGTGTCCATAACACCCGTCTAAATCCCGTGAAGCTAAGACTACTCCAGGGAGGACCGAACCCGTATACGGGAAAGACCGTTGTCAGCGTGACGATTAGGAACTGGCGCAGGTGCAGGTGATAAAGGCAGTGACGGGGCAGAAGCAGCATCTTCCCAAGGAACAGAAATATCTGACTTTGCACTCCTTATGCCAGCTGCATTAGCCTAACTAAGGAGTGTGTCGTCGTTAGAGCTGAAGAACGCCACTAGGGAGAAAAACCTAACCTGTGAATGGGAAAGTTGTCCACCGAGAGGCACAGGAACATACTTCAGACTTTGCAATCCCTCCGCCAGCGGTCATCACAGAACGACAGTGAGTGGCGTTATCAGGGATGAGGAGCTCTGGATCAGCCGCAAATGGTCTCTACCCTCTAATGAATTTGCAGGGAACGAGCAACATCTACTTCAAAACGGTGAATTAGAGTTCACGCAGAGAACGACTACCCTGTGGAGGAGGGCCGGGTCACTGCACTCAGATAAGCGGGGGAGGCCTCTAGCCAAAGGAAGATATCATAAGAAAGGGTTCTCCGCCATCAAGGAACACCAGCACTATAACGTCTTTGAGCAGCAATGCTCACACCTGCATTAAATAAAACAACAAAACAAAAAACTGAAAGAACAAGCTAGTCAAAGGCCAGTTAAAAAAAAAAAAGTTGGTCAGTGGAGAGAGAAGAACATCTGCTCTCCACAGAGCCAAAAGTTAAAGTAACAATAGAACACAAACGTGCGTATGAGCGGGGTGGCAGGCTACCACCCTTGGCCCCCGCTAACCAGCGGTGGAGTAGTTACACCTTGCTAAGAGTCTCATGGCTAGTTTCAGCTTTGCCAAAAGTATATTCCCTAATAAAGAGCATACGGTTTGCATTCTGGTGTCAGAACAAATAAAGAATAACAGCCGGGTATTAAAAAGGAATGAGGGTTGACGGGAGAGAGTGATGGTGCGTCCACTCTCTACCGAGCCAAGATAAAAAGTGACGTCATATCACCGACGTGAGTGTGTGTGAACGGGGTAGCTGGTCGGCCAACCCCCTAACCAGTTATACCTAGCTACAAGTGCTATGGCTAATCTTCAGCTTTTACTGATATACATATCCATAGTGAAGAGTGAAAGGGTTTGCATTAGGTGTTGGAACAAACTACATATTCATTTATAATCTCTTTACTCCTCTTAATTCAGTATATTTTCTTTTTCATCACAAAGCAATTACTCTTCTTTAGCCTACTCTGAGGAAGCAAAACTCTCCACATGAAAACTGGGCCTGGTTCAACTGCTCCATCACCAAGAGTCATTGCAATGCTAATGATAATAAATCTGTGTCTTGCATGGCAAAATGTTATTTTTATAATAAAATAAATTTTTGAATATACTTACCCGGTGATTATATAAGCTGCAACTCTGTTGCTCGACAGAAAACTCTACGTTAAAAATCCGCCAGCGATCGCTATGCAGGTAGGGGGTGTACTTCAACAGCGCCATCTGTCGTGCAGGTACTCAGTACTCAATGTAAACACAGAACTCAATTTTCTCCTCGGTCCACTGGGTCTCTATTGGGGAGGAAGGGAGGGTCCTTTAATATATAATCACCGGGTAAGTATATTCAAAAATTTATTTTATTATAAAAATAACATTTTTCAATATTAAACTTAGCCGGTGATTATATAAGCTGATTCACACCCAGGGGGGTGGGTAGAGACCAGCAATACTTGTTTACATTATTATGAGCTAAGGATTTTTTATTTCATTTTAGCAGTTATTCAAAATAACAAACATAAAATAAATAAGTACCTGGTAAGGAAGTCGACTTGAACAATTACTTTGCCTTTTAAGTACGTCTTCCTTACGGAGCCTCGCGATCCTCTTAGGATGCTGAGCGACCCCTAGGAGCTGAAGTATCAAGGGTTGCAACCCATACTACAGGACCTCATCAAAACCTCTAATCTAGGCGCTTCTCAAGAAAAGAATTTGACCACCCGCCAAATCAACCAGGATGCGAAAGGCTTCTTAGCCTTCCGGACAACCCAAAAACAACAATAAAAAACATTTCAAGAGAAAGATTAAAAAGGTTATGGAATTAGGGAATTGTAGTGGTTGAGCCCTCACCCACTACTGCACTCGTTGCTACGAATGGTCCCAGAGTGTAGCAGTTCTCGTAAAGAGACTGGACATTCTTAAGATAAAAAGACGCGAACACTGACTTGCTTTTCCAATAGGTTGCGTCGATTATACTTTGCAGAGATCTATTTTGTTTAAAGGCCACGGAAGTTGCGACAGCTCTAACTTCGTGTGTCCTTACCTTCAGCAAAGCTTGGTCTTCCTCATTCAGATGGGAATGAGCTTCTCGTATTAACAGTCTGATAAAATAGGATAAAGCATTCTTTGACATAGGCAAAGATGGTTTCTTAACTGAACACCATAAAGCTTCAGACGGGCCTCGTAAAGGTTTAGTTTGTTTTAAATAGAACTTAAGAGCTCTTACAGGGCATAAGACTCTTTCTAGTTCATTTCCAACCATACGATAAGTTTGGAATATCGAACGATATTGGCCAAGGCCGAGAAGGCAGCTCGTTTTTGGCTAGAAAACCAAGTTGTAGAACATGTAGCCGTTTCGGATGAGAATCCGATGTTCTTGCTGATGGCATGAATCTCACTGACTCTTTTAGCTGTGGCTAAGCATACCAGGAAAAGAGTCTTTAAGGTGAGATCTTTCAGGGAGGCTGATTGTAGCGGTTCGAACTTGTCTGACATAAGGAATCTTAGTACCACGTCTAAATTCCAACCAGGTGTAACCAAACGACGCTCCTCCGTGGTCTCAAAAGACTTAAGGAGGTCCTGTAGATCTTTATTGTTGGAAAGATCTAAGCCTCTGTGACGGAAGACTGATGCCAACATGCTTCTGTAACCCTTGATAGTGGGAGCTGAAAGAGATCGTTCTTTCCTCAGATATAAGAGGAAGTCAGCTATTTGAGTTACAGAGGTACTGGTCGAGGATACGGATACTGACTTGCACCAGTTTCGGAAGATTTCCCACTTCGATTGGTAGACTCTAAGGGTGGATGTTCTCCTTGCTCTAGCAATCGCTCTGGCTGCCTCCTTCGAAAAGCCTCTAGCTCTCGAGAGTCTTTCGATAGTCTGAAGGCAGTCAGACGAAGAGCGTGGAGGCCTTGGTGTACCTTCTTTACGTGTGGCTGACGTAGAAGGTCCACCCTTAGGGGAAGTGTTCTGGGAACGTCTACTAGCCATCGAAGTACCTCGGTGAACCATTCTCTCGCGGGCCAGAGGGAAGCAACTAGCGTCAACCTTGTCCCTTCGTGAGAGGCGAACTTCTGCAGTACCTTGTTGACAATCTTGAACGGAGGGAATGCATATAGATCTAGATGTGACCAATCTAGGAGAAAGGCATCTATATGAACTGCTGCTGGGTCCGGGATTGGTGAGCAAAATATTGGGAGCCTCTAGGTCATCGAGGTTGCGAAGAGATCTATGGTTGGCTGGCCCCAGGTGGCCCAAAGTCTCTTGCATACATCCTTGTGGAGGGTCCATTCTGTTGGAATTATTTGTCCCTTCCGACTGAGACAATCTGCCATGACATTCAAGTTGCCTTGGATGAACCTCGTTACTAGTGATATGTCTAGCCTTTTGACCAGGTGAGGAAGTCCCTTGCCATCTCGTACAGCGTCAGAGAGTAGGTCCCTCCTTGCTTGGAGATGTACGCCAAAGCCGTGGTGTTGGCCGAGTTCACCTCCACCACTTTGCCTTGAAGGAGAGACCTGAAGCTTTTCCAGGCCAGACGTACTGCCAGTAGCTCCTTGCAGTTGAAATGCATTGTCCTTTGACTCGAGTTCCATAATCCCGAGCATTCCCGACCGTCTAATGTCGCACCCCAGCCTATGTCCGATGCGTCCGAGAAGAGAACGTGGTTGGGAGTCTGAACAGTCAGGGGAAGACCCTCTCTTAGGTTGATATAGTCCTTTCACCAAGTCAGACAAGACTTCATCTTTTCGGAAACCGGGATCGAGACCGCTTCTAGCGTCTTGTCCTTTTTCCAGTGAAAAGCTAGATGGTATAGAAGAGGACGGAGGTGTAGTCTTCCTAGTGACACAAATTGATCCACGGATGACAGCGTCCCTACCAGACTCATCCACAGCCTGACTGAGCAGCGTTCCTTCTTCAGCATCTTCTGGATGGATAGCAGGGCTGGGGGCTGATCGTCTTGTTCAGCAACGTCCTCATCAGAGGGTTCCTCATCCGAAACTGATGAGGAAACGGTAACGGAGTGGGCAACGTCTGACTCGCTGAATCCGGTCGCACTGGTGGATGCGTGACGGAGCCGGACGCAATATCATGGAACTGCTGCACAGTCTGTGAACTGTCAACAACCATGGGTGCGCGAGGAAGTACAGCGTCAACCCGAAACTGTCTAGACCGTCTGGGTTGTGCAGTCAACACCCTACCGGGTTGCTGAGGTTGACGCACTGCGTCACAACAAGTCACCTCTGCTGGTTGTTGAACGTCCTGAACGTCAACAATCACCTCCGAGCGTCGCTTAACGTCAACGTGCGGCTGGCAACCCACACTGGGTCGCATCGGTGGAGGAACCACCTCAACTGGCAGACGCGAGTAGGTTACCTCAGCGTCAACAGGGCGCACAACCGACCGGTTGGAAGGTTGTTGGCCAGAAGGTTCTTCTCCGCATTTAAGTCCTTTATCAAGGAGGCAAGCTTGGACTGCATGTCTTGCAGCAAAGCCCATTTAGGGTCTACGGGAGCAGGTGTGGCAACAGACGGGGTTAGCGACTGAGGCGGAACCGTTTACCATCCCTGAAAGCCTTGTTATGCGTGACATAATAGTACAGCAAAACTTCCAAGGCTCGACAACAGCTGAGAAGTTGACCTGTAAACAACTTGGAGCGTCTCCTGGCTAGGCGCCAGGGAGAGCCTACCAGAATTGAGAAGTCTATCTGGGCAGAGGCATGAACTCCCAAGCCGAGAACTTCTCTCGTGTCATATCAGACTCTCGCTCTATAAACCAGTTTAAAAGAAGGGAAAGCAAAGGCTGTATCCCCCAAACTCCTCCTGGTGAAAAAACCAGTCGCCTAGCCAACGTAACGCTCTCTAGGAGAGCGAGAGAGCACTAGCTTAAAAACAACGGCTTCGAAGTAGCTAGGCCTAGTGTAAGTTCTGACGTTTAGGCGAACGAGGAGCAGCAGTTACAAGATCCGGACGAAGATCCTTAAAAAAATCATCATGATTTAATTAAAGTCCATAGGAGGCTAAGCAGCTTAAGGCTCCTCTCCAAATGACAGTCCTCAAGGGAATATCAGTAGGAGGGAGAACAGCAACTTCCTCATCTACAGGAACCTTGTCCGATAAAAGCTGAGTCTCTCACTGGTGCATTAGTAGCGGACCAGAACGCAACGTCATGTAACTGCTTGACAGTCTGTGAACTGTCAACAACTGAACTGTCAACCACAACAGGTGCGTGAGGACGTACAGCGTCCACTCGAGACTGCTTTGACTGCCTAGACTGAGCAGTCAAAACAACTCTAGAATGCGGAGGTTGACGCACCGCGTCAAAACAAAACAACTTAGACTGTTGTTGTACCTCGCGAACGTCAACGGAAGGTTCCGTGCGTCGCTGAACGTCAACATGCGGCTGGCAGGGTACACTGGAACGCATGGGTGGCGGGACTCTCTCAGCTGGAGTGCGGCAGAAGGTCGCCTCAGCGTCCACAGGACGCACAACCGTGGTTGGTTGTAGGCTAGAGGTTGGTGCAGCGTCAACCTTCTCCGCACGAAAGTCCTGCATCAATGACGTTAACTGAGACTGCATGGTCTGCAGCAAAGACCACTAGGGTCTACAGGAGCAGGTGCGGCAACAGACGGTGTGACTGCCTGATGCGGTACCGCTTTGCCTCTCTTAGGAGGTGAGCAGTCGTCGGAAGACTGCAGCGAGTCCGAACTGACCCAGTGGCTACAACTGGGCCGTTGGACTTGCGCGGAAGGGACCGACTTGCGCTTAAGAGGCCGCGAGACCTTGGTCCATGGTTTCTTACGAGAAACCTCTTCCGCAGACGAGGAATAAATGGGCTCTCTCGTCTTTGTGTGGGTGGGGCGATCTTGGGTAGATACGCCCGAAACCACGGAGGGAACGTCTGTTCGCTGATTAAAGCCTCTCGAACCCTTTGGTCGTACGACATTGCTTCTCCCCTGGGCTTGGGAGCTTGCAAGAGGTCCCGGACTGGGAGGACGACAGGCACGAACAGACGAACCCTCGGACGCAACACTGTAACACTTTGCGTATATCACTTTATCACTTCGATTTTCTGTTTTGCACTTATTTCTACCTGAAACACGCAATTCTACCCTTCATTAAAAGGTAGTAATTGCGAAATTAGTCGTATAATGCAAGCTCATAATACCAGCAAAAAACAGAAAACATATTTTAAGATAAAAAGAAAAATCAGTGGCTGGGAAAGAGACTAAACACTAGTTCATATAACTACGTTTTCAATCTCTCACCGCACATAGCCTGGGGACGAGAATAAAAACCTAAAAACGTTTTATCCTTCCTCCCCGTACAGAGACTAGGGACGAGAGTAACACGAGAACAACGTTACCCGCTTGAACGGAACGTTTACTCTCCTCTCTCTCCCTCTGTCTCTATCTCTCTCTCTCTTTCTCTCTTGAATTCGCACCGAAGAGAAGAGCCCAATTATATATCGTCAAAAAAACATGTTATTTGCCTAAAGGAAAAAACTGAAAGGTTTTTCAAATAAAAAGTTCCTTTAAATTAGAATTTAAAACATTTAAGCTAAGAAAGAATGAACAAAACGTCAGAATCGATTTACTCTTACTGCAAAGTGAAACCGTGATACATTCTCTCTTTATCGTAACGATAGAGCGCATGTTGAACGTCCTGAACGTCAACAACTGCGTAGCATAAAAAACTAAACGTTAGTTCATCTTTGAAAACAGTACGAAGACTATCAAAGAAAATCTTTCATAAAATATTACATTTAAAAAGTTTTAAATCCTTAGCTCTTTAAAAGCTAATTACGATATAAAGGGCTCAACGTTGATTAACATCGGTTTCCAAGTTAGGACCGCCTACTCTCAGGAAAGTTCTATATAAACAAAACATTAAAATTATTTTTTTGGGCTCAAGCCATGGCGTCCTGATGGAAGGATCCTTTTTGGTAGCTTCCTTGGGTAATCACTACTAGGATTTTCCCAGAGAATTAAACCACAGGTTATCACAGAATTCTAACTTCTGGAGCGAGTATCCTAAGGGTTTCCCCTTAAGACATCGTGTATCAACAGGGGACACGCATGTATTAACGTGCCACATAGCTTTCTACACCCCATATAGAGTTAACGCTTCAATATGGCGGACAGAGAGCGGCTGGGAGCTGAGCCGCAGCCAATCTAGATGTGGCGATATCGGTACTCGCGATGTAAACAGACGGACGCCATTGCTTTTGATGACGTCACGTCCGTTCTCATTCCTTTTGCTAGTAGCTCGCTCGATTGGACGTATTTTTCCCTTTGTGCGACTTTATCTGCTTGCATCCTCGCCATGTCTCAACCTTCAGCTTCACCTTCTTCTGGAAAGTTGAGTACAAAGGTTTAAGTATTGTTTAAATAAGCTCTGACCGTAAAGTAAATCTTACTTTTCGAGATATTTGCATAATTGTGGCAGAGCTTTGCCAGACCGGTCAGCGCCATTTTATGACGCGGCTGTTGCTTGCATGCCTTTTTTAGTTAGCCGCAACAGCCTTACCGGTATATAAATTACTAATCAGCGCTATTAGTTATTTAGTCTTCATAGCTAGGAACTTTTATCGTGTTTTTGACGCATTAGTTAGGGTCTTCGCTGACCCCATACCAGTAGGCTTTGATTAGCCCCTAGGCCAGTGAGCCTATACCAGTGTTAATGCATGATATTTCAGTGATCCTAGTGTTAGTTATGAAGATTTTGGCATTATTTTACAATACCATTGACAGTGATGCAAGTGTTTTTCGCCTTCAGGGACCATATAGGGGGTAGGTTATCTTGAGTGCCTTGCTAACCTAACCTTATGATAGGACCCCTATATGCTCTCTTCATCCCTAGCCCTAGGGCTTCCCTCTGGTAATCTTGTACCCTATTACATGTGATAGGACAAGACTCCTCAGAGTACTGTATCGCCTCCCCACCTAAGGGAATGACCCCTCCCTTAGTGTTGCGGGCCTTAAAGGTAGGATCACCTCCTTTAAGCTGAATCGGTCCTTGACCTTTTCCTTGTGATACGTCTTCTCCCTTCCTTGATTAGGGTCTAACAACCCTAATCCAGGTTAGGTTGGGAGGGCTGGTTTATGTACCTTGCTGAAATATACGAGTGCACCGTTTTTCAGTTGGTCCACCTACTATAGGTTAGGGTGAGCATCTCCCTTCCTAGGTGGCCGCTCTGGTGCATAACCCATCCTTTCTTATAAGAAGACCCTTTTCCCCCCCCATCCTATCTCTTGCCTAGCCTAACCTACCAGTAGGTTAGGCTTCATATGTCCCCTGTCCTACACTCCACCCTAGGCTGGAGTGCTGGACCCCATGGTGCTCCCAGTGTTGTCCGCTCTGATACATAGACCCTCAATAGTGCTATGGAGTCAGTTATCATTTGGTCGACATGAAGAGTCTCCACCCCTTCTTTGGGTACACCCTGTCCTCTCTTGGACTGCCTTAGCCCCCGGCCTTTGCGGCCCCTGCTTAGGATGATAGATTCACCTCTATCATGGTGGTACCTTTTCCAGAGGTGTCTTGACTAGGCTAATACAGCCTTGCCATCCCACCTCCATCTTTGGTGCTTGTCCCTTGCCGCCTCTACCCGGCATTACCGCCGCTACGGGTGACTTCCTTATCCTTGCCGCCTTCCCCCGAGTGCCGGGGGATCGCCGCCGGCCGCTGGCTTACCGCCGTGGCCTCTCCATTCCCTCATAGCCTCGGCACACTGCCGACCCCTCCCGGAGTGCCGGCACTAGCAGCCGGCCCCCGGCCCCGGCTATGCTCCTTTATCCTTACCCCTGTCACCCTCCGACTGCCTCCGGCTGCCGGAACCGCCGCTCCTTGCCGGCGGCCGCCGCTACCGGCTGCCGCCACCCTGGCTTCTTTTGACCATAGAATAATCATTCTTGAATGCCAGAAACTCTGCTCGAGCGGCTTCCGGCGTGCCGGGGGTATGCCGGACCCGTCCGGAGGCGGCAAGATGCCTTGCACCCCTTCTCTCAGCTATCTTTACTAGCGATAGCTCCTAAAAACCGCACCTAGACGGCTTGTTAACGCAGACAAACTGGTACGGAATAGTACACTTTGTTCAGTTTTCACTCTGTCTTCTTGCGTGTTTCATCTTTCCAGCACGCTACGTGTAATTGGCACGTCTGGTTGGCGGAACCTTTCTAGGATCTCATGATCCCCAGACTTTCTTGATAAGATTTCAAGCCTAGTCTATAATATGGTTATTCTAGATGGAATTCCCATTATCAAGACACCTTCCATGGAGGCCTACGGCCACCTGGGACTGTCCGATGCTACGGCAACCAGCCGGGCGGGTTACACGAGGCATGCGTCTGTCTCCTTTCACCCACCCTTCTGTGCATCACAATTAATTTATGTTAATATTAACTTGTTAATAATTAACTTTATATACGAGCCATGTTATGACTCTACAATACTCATCGTCTCTTTCTTTTACAGGAGGAGTACGTCACGTGTGACCACGACTTCTGCGCGGTCCGTCGGCCACACTTCTATGGACACACGGCGTGTAGGACACACGCCCCTTGTGCTCACAAGAGAGGGGATCTCAAGTACTGGGGCCCCACCACCTGTTCGGTCTGCCAAGAATGCTTACAGAAAGCATTCTATGATTCTCCCTCAGCGGAGATTCGGGACACTGCTCGGGACAACCTACGCAAGTGGGTACGTGGCTTTCAAAAGAACGCCACTGGACCATACCTAGCCACAGAAGAAATGAGGTCTTTGCTGTTCCCAAAGGCCTCACCAGACTCAGTGGTCCCAGTCGAACAGATCCCCGTAGTCCAGATTACAGCGGAACCTGATGTTGTCATGGCTCAGTCCATGAATGATTGTCACCTGGATTCAGAACATGATGAACGCATGTCAGAGATCTCGGAGGACACCGAGAAAACCCTTATGGCCCAGGGTGAAGGGGAGGATGATGAAGAAGAGGACCGGGTAGTGTATACCGAGTCCGATAAGGAGGATGCCCCTCCCTCCATCCCCCCTTCTACTCCTACACCGACGGAAGTGTCTCTCCCGTCTACGTCCTCCACCACGACTCCTCTACCTACGGCACAGGATATGATTCGGCTCATTGAATCCGTGATGGAGCAGAAGCTCCAAGAAACTCACCAGATCATTCGGTCGATGGGAGGTTCCAAGGAATCTCGCAAAATCTCCATCAAGGACCTCCCCGCATGCTCGAGCGACAATCCGTGGCGATTCGCCGAGCATATGGTCATCGCTGACGACAAGATCTTCGTCAGCGATAAGATCGGTTCCATACCCCTGGAAGAAGTGGAGTTCTTCCCCCGCTTTGAGGCGTATCCGGACTGTTACGTCCGTCTACGTTCAGAACCATCCTCAAAGGAAGAGACCGAACCGAAGGAGAAAATAGTGTTCGATCTCTCGAAGGCCCAGGCTATGCTTGCCAAAGCGCTTAAGAGCAGAGGCTTTACCTGCTCTGGACTTCCAGCTCTGAGCAAGAAGTACCCCACCTACGTTGCGCCCGATGAAGTGGTGATACCCTTCACGGAAAAGGCCTTCGCTGCCTGCCTTAAGGCTGTAGAAGAAGGGAAATCCTGCCCTGCATTGGAGGAATGCAGACCTTTCTCCGCAGTCACCCCGCCCGACACCAAACACTGGAAGGATGTGCAACACACCTTCGTGGTGGGCAAACTAGATCCTGACGTTGCTGGACGTCAGTTTAATGAGGACCTCCCCAAGCTAAACGATCACCTCCTTCGTAGGGAACAGGAAACGAAGGAGAGGCTGGCAGCATCTCTCACTCTCCAGGTCCAGATGGACGTAATGGCTGGTGACACTAGAGTCCCTGACCATTACATGGTCCTTGCCAAATCTCATATGGCAACCTTAGTCAAGGATCTGTACCACTTCATGCGAGCTCGTAGAGCCTGCAGAGAATTCGTGTTCTCCAGTGCCACTGTCAGACACGAACCCCGGAAACTGATTTCCTCCAACATCTGGGGCAAGTACCTCTTCCCGTCTGATCTAGTGAAAGAGATCACAGACAAGGCCGCATCTGAGAACAGGAACCTTCTCAACAAATGGGGCATGTCTAGGAAGAGAAAGCCCTCTCAGGATGACGGTCCTCAGCCTAAGAGGAAGCAGTCGAAGCATAGACCCCAGCAACGTCAGCACAGACGTCAGTTTCCGGCACCCGCTACTCCCCAAGTGGCCGCTCAGCCGCCACAGACCTTTCAGTTGGTCCCACAGCCGGTTTTGTCCTCATCACCGGCCTTCAACCCCGCCTTCGAGCAGCACTCCACTACCTTTCGTCCAAAGGGTAGAAGCTCAGGCAGGGGTTCCGGCAGAGATTCCTCTCGCCGGCCCTCCAGAGGCAGAGGAGGACAGGGAGCTAGCGGCCGAGGCAGCAAGTCCTCGGGACCCCAGAAGCAATGAAGTGCTTCCGGTGGGAGGAAGACTCCGCCACTTCCAGGATCGCTGGACCTTCGACTCCTGGGCACACAGCATCATCAAGAAGGGTCTGGGCTGGAGCTGGGCGCAACCACCCCCAACCTTCCAGCAATTCTTCCAACGTTCAACCCCCCTCCTGGAAGAATATGTGCTAGACCTCTTGAACAAGAAGGTGATAAGAAGGGTGAAGTCCACAAGGTTCCAAGGGAGACTGTTTTGTGTCCCCAAGAAAGACTCAGACAGACTCAGAGTCATTCTGGACTTATCCCCCCTCAACGTATTCATATCGAACAACAAGTTCAAGATGCTGACTCTTCAACAGATCAGAACCCTCCTGCCTCGAGGGTCTTTCACGGTCTCGATAGACCTGGCGGACGCATACTGGCACATACCAATGAACCATCACGCTTCCTCCTACCTAGGATTCCGACTCCAACGGAAAAGCTATGCCTTCCGGGCCATGCCCTTCGGACTCAACGTGGCCCCTCGGATATTCACAAAGCTAGCGGACGCAGTAGTACAACAGCTCCGCATCCGAAACGTCCAGGTGATGGCCTACCTCGACGACTGGCTAGTGTGGGCGCCCTCGCCCGAGGATTGTATAGAATCCTGCAGAAAAGTTACCCAGTTTCTCGAACACCTGGGATTCCAGATAAACGCGAAAAAGTCTCGCCTATCTCCAGCTCAAAAGTTCCAATGGTTAGGCATCCACTGGAATCTTCAGTCACACCGCCTTTCCATTCCAGCAAAGAAAAGGAAGGAAATAGCAGGGTCTGTCAAGCGACTGTTAAAATCCAAACGGATCTCAAGACGCCAGCAGGAACAAGTTCTAGGCTCTCTACAGTTTGCCTCGATCACAAACCCAGTGCTTCGTGCACAGCTAAAGGATGCAGCGGGAGTCTGGAGACGTTCCGCATCCATCGCTCGAAGAGACCTCAAGAGACGGCTCCCAAGCAGACTTCGACTTCTTCTAAAGCCGTGGTCAGAAGCGAGGGCCCTAAAAAGGTCCCTTCCTCTCCAACACCCACCTCCATCTCTCAACATCCATACGGACGCTTCGTTGGAGGGTTGGGGAGGTCACTCCCACCAAAAACAGGCTCAAGGCACTTGGTCTCCCCTATTCAAGACGTTTCACATCAACATCTTGGAGGCCATGGCGGTTCTTCTGACGCTGAAGAAACTCTCCCCGCCCCCGTCGATACACATTCGCCTGACCCTCAACAGCTCTGTGGTAGTGCGTTGTCTCAATCGCCAGGGCTCAAGATCGCCCAAGATAAATCAGGTGCTCCTGACAATCTTCCGTCTGGCAGAAAGGAAGAAATGGCACCTGTCTGCAGTTCACCTACAAGGATTCCGCAATGTGACAGCGGACGCTCTATCTCGGACAAACCCGATAGAGTCGGAATGGTCTCTAGACGCAAGATCATTCTCCTTCATCTCTCACCGAGTCCCAGAACTCCAGATCGACCTCTTCGCAACGAGCGACAACCATCAACTTCCTCGATATGTAGCCCCGTACGAGGACCCCAAAGCGGAAGCGGTGGACGCCATGACTTTGGATTGGAACAGATGGGCCAAGATTTACCTGTTCCCTCCCACCAATCTTCTGCTGAAAGTCCTCTCCAAATTGAGAACCTTCAAAGGGACAGCAGCTCTAGTGGCTCCCAAGTGGCCCCGCAGCAACTGGTACCCCTTGATCCTGGAGATGCAGCCAACGCTGATCCCCCTCCCGGACCCAGTTCTCTCCCAGCAAATACAGAAGTCGACTGTCTTCGCTTCATCATCGAAAATCAAGGACCTTCATCTCATGATTTTCTCACCCTAGCCGCTAAGAAAAGGTTTGGGATTTCGAAGGAGAGTCTAGACTTCCTCGAGGAATACAAGACTGAATCCACGAGAAGGCAATACGAATCGTCTTGGAGGAAATGGGTCTCCTTCGTCAAGGCAAAGAACCCCTCGAAAATCACCATAGATTTTTGCATGTCCTTCTTCATTCACCTTCATGGACAAGGCTTGGCAGCCAACACGATTTCTACTTGCAAATCGGCCTTGACTAGACCTTTGTCATACGCCTTCCAAATAGATCTGTCTAGCGACATCTTCAACAAACTACCGAAGGCCTGTGCCCGTTTACGACCGGCACCCCCTCCGAGACCAATCACTTGGTCTCTAGACAAAGTTCTCCACTTCGCCTCCAACTTGGACAATGATTCATGCCCTCTTAAGGACCTGACTCAGAAAGTTATATTTCTCTTCGCTCTAGCTTCGGGAGCCCGAGTCAGCGAAATAGTGGCACTATCTAGAGAAGAGGGACATATCGTTTTCAACGATTCAGGAGACCTCTCCCTCTTCCCTGATCCGACGTTTCTCGCAAAGAACGAATTACCTACCAAACGATGGGGCCCGTGGAGGATATGCCCCTTGAAGGAAGATGCCTCTCTATGTCCAGTAGAGAGCCTTAAGGTCTATCTTCATAGAACTTCAAACTTTGGTGGAGGCCAACTCTTCAAAGGAGAAACATCGGGCAGCGACCTGTCACTGAAACAATTGAGAGCTAAAATCACCTACTTCATTCGCAGAGCGGATCCAGACAGTACACCCGCTGGTCATGATCCTAGGAAAGTCGCTTCATCTCTGAATTTCTTTCAGAGTATGGATTTCGAAAGCCTCAAGAACTATACAGGCTGGAAATCCTCGCGTGTTTTCTTTAAACATTATGCGAAACAAGTGCACGAAGTGAAACATTTTGTGGTAGCCGCAGGTAGTGTTATGAAACCTGCTCTGAACTCTGCTTAGAACAGTGAGTTATTAGGGACTCTAACTCGTCGGGTGCCTATGTTGACCCTCAAGTGATACGTAGTGAAGCAGAAACCACCTTGTGCTTTCTTTAACTGTTCTTACCTCAGGTGAAATGTCATAGTAGATTACCACATGAGTGCTACATGCCACGTGCATGACGTGTGTTACATAAAGACTAACGTTCCGTAGAACGAGTGCCTACTAATACTTGATTCTTCCCTTTCAGACTCAAGAGCACGCCTTTATGACTATGTACATTTTTATCAATGTAAATGTTTTTTACTATTTATTGCATGACATGTATTGATTTACCTGCAATTATCTAATAAAATGTCTATTTTATTACTTGTGCGTTTCCCTTGCTCCTTTCTTACTATGAAATATACTAATTGTCATAGTTTTATTACCCTTTATTCTTGGTTAAGGAAAATGCCAGGATTTACTCCGGGCATTTATTTATATAGAGCAAGTAAGTTTCCTTAGCGAATACTTACTCAATTATGAAGATGAGTCAACTCCATGCACGAAGTGTACAACCACCACTTCTTCAAGTTTGTTTCGACGCGAATACCAAATCGCTCTGACTTATCTTCTGGATCTCATTGTTCCTTCAGCCTATATGAATAGCCTTCCCATGACCACTTTGATATCAGCATAGCCCGTGGGGACTTCCATGCCAGGGGGGCAGGAAGGCAACTGCCTCACGGTAGCTCTAGTATAGACCACTATGCTTTCGGCTCAATGTTTTAGCACTCACTTATAAAGGGGAAAAAGTCTACCACGATACACTAATTCTCTGGTACTCTTCCATCAGGACGCCATGGCTTGAGCCCAAAAAACGGATTTTGAGCGAAGCGAAAAATCTATTTTTGGGTGAGATAGCCATGGCGTCCTGATGGACCCGCCCTGTCTGTTATCAGGTCCCGCCCTGCGCCGCTGTATCATGGTGATGAGCGAGCTCCAGACTTTCGGATGAGGACGGACGTGACGTCATCAAAAGCAATGGCGTCCGTCTGTTTACATCGCGAGTACCGATATCGCCACATCTAGATTGGCTGCGGCTCAGCTCCCAGCCGCTCTCTGTCCGCCATATTGAAGCGTTAACTCTATATGGGGTGTAGATAGCTATGTGGCACGTTAATACATGCGTGTCCCCTGTTGATACACGATGTCTTAAGGGGAAACCCTTAGGATACTCGCTCCAGAAGTTAGAATTCTGTGATAACCTGTGGTTTAATTCTCTGGGAAAATCCTAGTAGTGATTACCCAAGGAAGCTACCAAAAAGGATCCTTCCATCAGGACGCCATGGCTATCTCACCCAAAAATAGATTTTTCGCTTCGCTCAAAATCCGTTTTATATGTTTATAATAAATGGAAAGTTAATCGAAGAGGCCTAATAAAGGCGGAGAGATATAAAATATATAGAGGAAAATCTATAACGTGATATAATTACTAAAAGCCTAAACATACTTCCGTCTAAGGGAAGGGTCGGCCATTTAAAAGTGAAAGAAAGTCCATACTATCTTTGTCACCATAATTAAATCTATCCAAAACGAGTTCAAGTTTTGAGATGAAGATAAAACACCTGCATAGCGAAAGCTCAAAACTAGAATAGTGTACTTCACCAATAGTTGTGAAAACAAATCCAGTTAGCACAGCGAATTAGTAGGTCTTGCCGGTAGCCCGACAGAGAGAAAATTGAGTTCTGTGTTTACATTGAGTACTGAGTACCTGCACGACAGATGGCGCTGTTGAAGTACACCCCCTACCTGCATAGCGATCGCTGGCGGATTTTTAACGTACTCAGTTTTCTGTCGAGCAACAGAGTTGCAGCTTATATAATCACCGGCTAATTTTAATATTGAAAAAAAAAACAATACGCTATTCTATTAATCTTGAAAAATAGATTGGAGATTTAAAGATCAAATACTAAAAAGACAAAAATTCTCTTAAAAATAATATAGTCTTCTATATTACAAGTAAAATACTCATTAAAAGTAACAATTCCTTTCATTCTTTATGAGTGCAAAGAAAATAATATCAACAAACTACGTAGCACTATGTAACTACGTCACACTGTGACGTCATCATGTTTCAAAGTGTTTACGTTAGTTTACAGTAGGAGGAAAGAACTCCCAACCTACCTGTGCAAAGTCTACACACGATTTAAAACACTAACACTTAGGAAAAACAATACCCAATCAGCGAACGCTAAAAGCAAATTGTACATCACCAAAATAACTGTAATATACAGATTACAGCAAGTAAAAATTCCATCGATGCTATTGCTACGGCGACAGGGAAAATATGGATATACATGGGATGGTTTCTAGACACCTCGCTAGGGGTGCAGGGAGGTACACCTGGCTATCCAATCGGCGATTGGCGCGAGTTTTTTTAATTTTTCTGTCGTGCCGTCAGGGACGGAAGCTATATATATAACTACCAGGTAAGTCTTGTGTTTAAAAGTAACATCTTTATGGTCCGACAGGACACACATCGAGCGATTAGGAAAGAGTCATAGACGTGTCCATAACACCCGTCTAAATCCCGTGAAGCTAAGACTACTCCAGGGAGGACCGAACCCGTATACGGGAAAGACCGTTGTCAGCGTGACGATTAGGAACTGGCGCAGGTGCAGGTGATAAAGGCAGTGACGGGGCAGAAGCAGCATCTTCCCAAGGAACAGAAATATCTGACTTTGCACTCCTTATGCCAGCTGCATTAGCCTAACTAAGGAGTGTGTCGTCGTTAGAGCTGAAGAACGCCACTAGGGAGAAAAACCTAACCTGTGAATGGGAAAGTTGTCCACCGAGAGGCACAGGAACATACTTCAGACTTTGCAATCCCTCCGCCAGCGGTCATCACAGAACGACAGTGAGTGGCGTTATCAGGGATGAGGAGCTCTGGATCAGCCGCAAATGGTCTCTACCCTCTAATGAATTTGCAGGGAACGAGCAACATCTACTTCAAAACGGTGAATTAGAGTTCACGCAGAGAACGACTACCCTGTGGAGGAGGGCCGGGTCACTGCACTCAGATAAGCGGGGGAGGCCTCTAGCCAAAGGAAGATATCATAAGAAAGGGTTCTCCGCCATCAAGGAACACCAGCACTATAACGTCTTTGAGCAGCAATGCTCACACCTGCATTAAATAAAACAACAAAACAAAAAACTGAAAGAACAAGCTAGTCAAAGGCCAGTTAAAAAAAAAAAAGTTGGTCAGTGGAGAGAGAAGAACATCTGCTCTCCACAGAGCCAAAAGTTAAAGTAACAATAGAACACAAACGTGCGTATGAGCGGGGTGGCAGGCTACCACCCTTGGCCCCCGCTAACCAGCGGTGGAGTAGTTACACCTTGCTAAGAGTCTCATGGCTAGTTTCAGCTTTGCCAAAAGTATATTCCCTAATAAAGAGCATACGGTTTGCATTCTGGTGTCAGAACAAATAAAGAATAACAGCCGGGTATTAAAAAGGAATGAGGGTTGACGGGAGAGAGTGATGGTGCGTCCACTCTCTACCGAGCCAAGATAAAAAGTGACGTCATATCACCGACGTGAGTGTGTGTGAACGGGGTAGCTGGTCGGCCAACCCCCTAACCAGTTATACCTAGCTACAAGTGCTATGGCTAATCTTCAGCTTTTACTGATATACATATCCATAGTGAAGAGTGAAAGGGTTTGCATTAGGTGTTGGAACAAACTACATATTCATTTATAATCTCTTTACTCCTCTTAATTCAGTATATTTTCTTTTTCATCACAAAGCAATTACTCTTCTTTAGCCTACTCTGAGGAAGCAAAACTCTCCACATGAAAACTGGGCCTGGTTCAACTGCTCCATCACCAAGAGTCATTGCAATGCTAATGATAATAAATCTGTGTCTTGCATGGCAAAATGTTATTCTTATAATAAAATAAATTTTTGAATATACTTACCCGGTGATTATATAAGCTGCAACTCTGTTGCTCGACAGAAAACTCTACGTTAAAAATCCGCCAGCGATCGCTATGCAGGTAGGGGGTGTACTTCAACAGCGCCATCTGTCGTGCAGGTACTCAGTACTCAATGTAAACACAGAACTCAATTTTCTCCTCGGTCCACTGGGTCTCTATTGGGGAGGAAGGGAGGGTCCTTTAATATATAATCACCGGGTAAGTATATTCAAAAATTTATTTTATTATAAAAATAACATTTTTCAATATTAAACTTAGCCGGTGATTATATAAGCTGATTCACACCCAGGGGGGTGGGTAGAGACCAGCAATACTTGTTTACATTATTATGAGCTAAGGATTTTTTATTTCATTTTAGCAGTTATTCAAAATAACAAACATAAAATAAATAAGTACCTGGTAAGGAAGTCGACTTGAACAATTACTTTGCCTTTTAAGTACGTCTTCCTTACGGAGCCTCGCGATCCTCTTAGGATGCTGAGCGACCCCTAGGAGCTGAAGTATCAAGGGTTGCAACCCATACTAAAGGACCTCATCAAAACCTCTAATCTAGGCGCTTCTCAAGAAAAGAATTTGACCACCCGCCAAATCAACCAGGATGCGAAAGGCTTCTTAGCCTTCCGGACAACCCAAAAACAACAATAAAAAACATTTCAAGAGAAAGATTAAAAAGGTTATGGAATTAGGGAATTGTAGTGGTTGAGCCCTCACCCACTACTGCACTCGTTGCTACGAATGGTCCCAGAGTGTAGCAGTTCTCGTAAAGAGACTGGACATTCTTAAGATAAAAAGACGCGAACACTGACTTGCTTTTCCAATAGGTTGCGTCGATTATACTTTGCAGAGATCTATTTTGTTTAAAGGCCACGGAAGTTGCGACAGCTCTAACTTCGTGTGTCCTTACCTTCAGCAAAGCTTGGTCTTCCTCATTCAGATGGGAATGAGCTTCTCGTATTAACAGTCTGATAAAATAGGATAAAGCATTCTTTGACATAGGCAAAGATGGTTTCTTAACTGAACACCATAAAGCTTCAGACGGGCCTCGTAAAGGTTTAGTTCGTTTTAAATAGAACTTAAGAGCTCTTACAGGGCATAAGACTCTTTCTAGTTCATTTCCAACCATACGATAAGTTTGGAATATCGAACGATATTGGCCAAGGCCGAGAAGGCAGCTCGTTTTTGGCTAGAAAAACAAGTTGTAGAACATGTAGCTGTTTCGGATGAGAATCCGATGTTCTTGCTGAAGGCATGAATCTCACTGACTCTTTTAGCTGTGGCTAAGCATACCAGGAAAAGAGTCTTTAAGGTGAGATCTTTCAGGGAGGCTGATTGTAGCGGTTCGAACCTGTCTGACATAAGGAATCTTAGTACCACGTCTAAATTCCAACCAGGTGTAACCAAACGACGCTCCTCCGTGGTCTCAAAAGACTTAAGGAGGTCCTGTAGATCTTTATTGTTGGAAAGATCTAAGCCTCTGTGACGGAAGACTGATGCCAACATGCTTCTGTAACCCTTGATAGTGGGAGCTGAAAGAGATCGTTCTTTCCTCAGATATAAGAGGAAGTCAGCTATTTGAGTTACAGAGGTACTGGTCGAGGATACGGATACTGACTTGCACCAGTTTCGGAAGATTTCCCACTTCGATTGGTAGACTCTAAGGGTGGATGTTCTCCTTGCTCTAGCAATCGCTCTGGCTGCCTCTTTCGAAAAGCCTCTAGCTCTCGAGAGTCTTTCGATAGTCTGAAGGCAGTCAGACGAAGAGCGTGGAGGCCTTGGTGTACCTTCTTTACGTGTGGCTGACGTAGAAGGTCCACCCTTAGGGGAAGTGTTCTGGGAATGTCTACTAGCCATCGAAGTACCTCGGTGAACCATTCTCTCGCGGGCCAGAGGGAAGCAACTAGCGTCAACCTTGTCCCTTCGTGAGAGGCGAACTTCTGCAGTACCTTGTTGACAATCTTGAACGGAGGGAATGCATATAGATCTAGATGTGACCAATCTAGGAGAAAGGCATCTATATGAACTGCTGCTGGGTCCGGGATTGGTGAGCAAAATATTGGGAGCCTCTTGGTCATCGAGGTTGCGAAGAGATCTATGGTTGGCTGGCCCCAGGTGGCCCAAAGTCTCTTGCATACATCCTTGTGGAGGGTCCATTCTGTTGGAATTATTTGTCCCTTCCGACTGAGACAATCTGCCATGACATTCAAGTTGCCTTGGATGAACCTCGTTACTAGTGATATGTCTAGCCTTTTGACCAGGTGAGGAAGTCCCTTGCCATCTCGTACAGCGTCAGAGAGTAGGTCCCTCCTTGCTTGGAGATGTACGCCAAAGCCGTGGTGTTGTCCGAGTTCACCTCCACCACTTTGCCTTGAAGGAGAGACCTGAAGCTTTTCCAGGCCAGACGTACTGCCAGTAGCTCCTTGCAGTTGAAATGCATTGTCCTTTGACTCGAGTTCCATAATCCCGAGCATTCCCGACCGTCTAATGTCGCACCCCAGCCTATGTCCGATGCGTCCGAGAAGAGAACGTGGTTGGGAGTCTGAACAGTCAGGGGAAGACCCTCTCTTAGGTTGATATAGTCCTTTCACCAAGTCAGACAAGACTTCATCTTTTCGGAAACCGGGATCGAGACCGCTTCTAGCGTCTTGTCCTTTTTCCAGTGAAAAGCTAGATGGTATAGAAGAGGACGGAGGTGTAGTCTTCCTAGTGACACAAATTGATCCACGGATGACAGCGTCCCTACC
Organism: Palaemon carinicauda; assembly: GCF_036898095.1. Taxonomy (NCBI): domain Eukaryota; kingdom Metazoa; phylum Arthropoda; class Malacostraca; order Decapoda; family Palaemonidae; genus Palaemon; species Palaemon carinicauda. The sequence continues at coordinate 54,854 of NW_027171887.1, forward strand.
AGACTCATCCACAGCCTGACTGAGCAGCGTTCCTTCTTCAGCATCTTCTGGATGGATAGCAGGGCTGGGGGCTGATCGTCTTGTTCAGCAACGTCCTCATCAGAGGGTTCCTCATCCGAAACTGATGAGGAAACGGTAACGGAGTGGGCAACGTCTGACTCGCTGAATCCGGTCGCACTGGTGGATGCGTGACGGAGCCGGACGCAATATCATGGAACTGCTGCACAGTCTGTGAACTGTCAACAACCATGGGTGCGCGAGGAAGTACAGCGTCAACCCGAAACTGTCTAGACCGTCTGGGTTGTGCAGTCAACACCCTACCGGGTTGCTGAGGTTGACGCACTGCGTCACAACAAGTCACCTCTGCTGGTTGTTGAACGTCCTGAACGTCAACAATCACCTCCGAGCGTCGCTTAACGTCAACGTGCGGCTGGCAACCCACACTGGGTCGCATCGGTGGAGGAACCACCTCAACTGGCAGACGCGAGTAGGTTACCTCAGCGTCAACAGGGCGCACAACCGACCGGTTGGAAGGTTGTTGGCCAGAAGGTTCTTCTCTGCATTTAAGTCCTTTATCAAGGACGCAAGCTTGGACTGCATGTCTTGCAGCAAAGCCCATTTAGGGTCTACGGGAGCAGGTGTGGCAACAGATGGGGTTAGCGACTGAGGCGGAACCGTTTACCATCCCTGAAAGCCTTGTTATGCGTGACATAATAGTACAGCAAAACTTCCAAGGCTCGACAACAGCTGAGAAGTTGACCTGTAAACAACTTGGAGCGTCTCCTGGCTAGGCGCCAGGGAGAGCCTACCAGAATTGAGAAGTCTATCTGGGCAGAGGCATGAACTCCCAAGCCGAGAACTTCTCTCGTGTCATATCAGACTCTCGCTCTATAAACCAGTTTAAAAGAAGGGAAAGCAAAGGCTGTATCCCCCAAACTCCTCCTGGTGAAAAAACCAGTCGCCTAGCCAACGTAACGCTCTCTAGGAGAGCGAGAGAGCACTAGCTTAAAAACAACGGCTTCGAAGTAGCTAGGCCTAGTGTAAGTTCTGACGTTTAGGCGAACGAGGAGCAGCAGTTACAAGATCCGGACGAAGATCCTTAAAAAAATCATCATGATTTAATTAAAGTCCATAGGAGGCTAAGCAGCTTAAGGCTCCTCTCCAAATGACAGTCCTCAAGGGAATATCAGTAGGAGGGAGAACAGCAACTTCCTCATCTACAGGAACCTTGTCCGATAAAAGCTGAGTCTCTCACTGGTGCATTAGTAGCGGACCAGAACGCAACGTCATGTAACTGCTTGACAGTCTGTGAACTGTCAACAACTGAACTGTCAACCACAACAGGTGCGTGAGGACGTACAGCGTCCACTCGAGACTGCTTTGACTGCCTAGACTGAGCAGTCAAAACAACTCTAGAATACGGAGGTTGACGCACCGCGTCAAAACAAAACAACTTAGACTGTTGTTGTACCTCGCGAACGTCAACGGAAGGTTCCGTGCGTCGCTGAACGTCAACATGCGGCTGGCAGGGTACACTGGAACGCATGGGTGGCGGGACTCTCTCAGCTGGAGTGCGGCAGAAGGTCGCCTCAGCGTCCACAGGACGCACAACCGTGGTTGGTTGTAGGCTAGAGGTTGGTGCAGCGTCAACCTTCTCCGCACGAAAGTCCTGCATCAATGACGTTAACTGAGACTGCATGGTCTGCAGCAAAGACCACTAGGGTCTACAGGAGCAGGTGCGGCAACAGACGGTGTGACTGCCTGATGCGGTACCGCTTTGCCTCTCTTAGGAGGTGAGCAGTCGTCGGAAGACTGCAGCGAGTCCGAACTGACCCAGTGGCTACAACTGGGCCGTTGGACTTGCGCGGAAGGGACCGACTTGCGCTTAAGAGGCCGCGAGACCTTGGTCCACGGTTTCTTACGAGAAACCTCTTCCGCAGACGAGGAATAAATGGGCTCTCTCGTCTTTGTGTGGGTGGGGCGATCTTGGGTAGATACGCCCGAAACCACGGAGGGAACGTCTGTTCGCTGATTAAAGCCTCTCGAACCCTTTGGTCGTACGACATTGCTTCTCCCCTGGGCTTGGGAGCTTGCAAGAGGTCCCGGACTGGGAGGACGACAGGCACGAACAGACGAACCCTCGGACGCAACACTGTAACACTTTGCGTATATCACTTTATCACTTCGATTTTCTGTTTTGCACTTATTTCTACCTGAAACACGCAATTCTACCCTTCATTAAAAGGTAGTAATTGCGAAATTAGTCGTATAATGCAAGCTCATAATACCAGCAAAAAACAGAAAACATATTTTAAGATAAAAAGAAAAATCAGTGGCTGGGAAAGAGACTAAACACTAGTTCATATAACTACGTTTTCAATCTCTCACCGCACATAGCCTGGGGACGAGAATAAAAACCTAAAAACGTTTTATCCTTCCTCCCCGTACAGAGACTAGGGACGAGAGTAACACGAGAACAACGTTACCCGCTTGAACGGAACGTTTACTCTCCTCTCTCTCCCTCCGTCTCTATCTCTCTCTCTCTTTCTCTCTTGAATTCGCACCGAAGAGAAGAGCCCAATTATATATCGTCAAAAAAACATGTTATTTGACTAAAGGAAAAAACTGAAAGGTTTTTCAAATAAAAAGTTCCTTTAAATTAGAATTTAAAACATTTAAGCTAAGAAAGAATGAACAAAACGTCAGAATCGATTTACTCTTACTGCAAAGTGAAACCGTGATACACTCTCTCTTTATCGTAACGATAGAGCGCATGTTGAACGTCCTGAACGTCAACAACTGCGTAGCAAAAAAAACTAAACGTTAGTTCATCTTTGAAAACAGTACGAAGACTATCAAAGAAAATCTTTCATAAAATATTACATTTAAAAAGTTTTAAATCCTTAGCTCTTTAAAAGCTAATTACGATATAAAGGGCTCAACGTTGATTAACTTCGGTTTCCAAGTTAGGACCGCCTACTCTCAGGAAAGTTCTATATAAACAAAACATTAAAATTATTTTTATATGTTTATAATAAATGGAAAGTTAATCGAAGAGGCCTAATAAAGGCGGAGAGATATAAAATATATAGAGGAAAATCTATAACGTGATATAATTACTAAAAGCCTAAACATACTTCCGTCTAAGGGAAGGGTCGGCCATTTAAAAGTGAAAGAAAGTCCATACTATCTTTGTCACCATAATTAAATCTATCCAAAACGAGTTCAAGTTTTGAGATGAAGATAAAACACCTGCATAGCGAAAGCTCAAAACTAGAATAGTGTACTTCACCAATAGTTGTGAAAACAAATCCAGTTAGCACAGCGAATTAGTAGGTCTTGCCGGTAGCCTGACAGAGAGAAAATTGAGTTCTGTGTTTACATTGAGTACTGAGTACCTGCACGACAGATGGCGCTGTTGAAGTACACCCCCTACCTGCATAGCGATCGCTGGCGGATTTTTAACGTAAAGTTTTCTGTCGAGCAACAGAGTTGCAGCTTATATAATCACCGGCTAAGTTTAATATTGAAAAATTAAATGTACTTCAGAAATGCATCCAAAGAAAGAGACAAATATTCAATGGTCACTTTCCCAAACCAAAATCAGTTTCAGAGATCAATTTTCTTGAGATTTTAAAACAATTTCTATCGGGAATGATAAAGAAAGCTTTTTATTCTATGATAATGAAAGTCATTCCACTGAAGTACTAATAAAAGCAACTAAAACCTAAGCTAGACATAGTTGCAACTAATACACATTGGATGTGCGAAGGTACATTAAAAATGGCTCGACAATTATTTCATCAACTATACACGAACCCACGCCATTAAAAGTGGATGCTTGCTTGCATGTGTTTACATCTTGCTGAGAAATAAAACAGAAGGAAACCTATATCAAAAAGCCCTTACTATTTTGAAGCAAAAGTGCTCAGACTTAAAGCCAAGTAAATTTACCAAAGACTTTGAGAATGTAGTCAAGAATGCTTTCAAACTTGTCTTTGAAAATGTAGAGATTTAAAAATGTTTCTTTCATCTTTCAAAAACCATTTGGAGGAAAATTTAAAGTGCCAGTCAAACAAATAGTTATGTAATTAATACTAACTCTCACCTTTATCGTCCATTCCTACCACCAAAACAAATAACCGGAGCATTTGAAGAAGTGTTGGAAACATTATAAGATGATGACGAAGTGGGAATCTGGAATCTGGAATCCAATAAGAAGCTGCTGCACCACTACTGCTGTAGTTCCAACTGGGAATACATGGCGATGGGCTTGGTTTCCTGTGGGGTTGCCCTTCCGAAGAAAAAGTCAATCAACGAATACTGGCACTACAAACGACATCTCCCTAAATAAGGATTTTGACGTAGGAAAAATCTATTTCTGGGCGAGGGACCTGTGCCGCCCAGTGAATAAGCTCCTATTAGCACTTATTCTTAGGTAATTTACTGCTAAATATACCAGAGAAAAAATGTAAAGTAGTGCTAGGTTAACTAGCTCGCTCACCTATTGGTGTCGGTATAAAATTGGGCGTATAATCCAGAGGTCCCGCACTATTTAGATTCATCCACGACAAAGACCCCAATAGAGGAGAGCCGTTCAACCTCACTCGGCACCAGCAACTCTGCATCCGCTCAGAACCCAACTCCTTAGCACCCAAAGTTTGGGGACTCCAAGGGAGAGGAGCTGGGAGGGTTCACTGGGCGGCACAGGTCCCTCGCCCAGAAATAGATTTTTCCTACGTCAAAATCCCTTTTCTGGGCTTGAACCTGTACCGGCCAGTGAATATATACAAGAGAAATGTCACCAAACTTGCAAAATAAAGGAAAAACATAAACATAAGGGAAATACAAGTTGCTTTAATCAGAGATGAGTGCCAAAAACAGCTATAAGGGTATCTTAAAAAGAACATAAATCCACTTGGTAGAACAATTGACCAAAAAAGGGTAAGGTATAATAATGCCGTGAGTGATGAGATATACAGATACTCAGGAGTCAAAAATTTACAAATATAATAATAGTAATCAGGTGCGAAACCAACGAATACAAATAGGGTATAAATGAGGCAGGTAAGGGGGAGAGATAAAATAACAAGGAATTAACATATGAGTTACCTGGGGGTAACTACGCTCTCTGCAGCTACTGTAGGAAATTTAAGGGCTTCCAAATGTTTAAGGTAGTGTTTCTTGAACACTGAGGGTGACTTCCACCCTGTATACCTGGAAAGATCCGTAAAATTCATGTGGTGAAAAAAGTTCACCGAAGTAGCAACCGCTCTGATATCATGTGCAAGAGGAAAAGAGTCAGGGCTAGCTTGTTTAATAAAATACAAAATTTGTTGCCTGATCCCTTTAATGGTAATGGTACCGCCTTGTTCTCTAACGAATAGAGGCCCCGAGGAGTTAGAGGAGGTCCGGGATAAATAAGACCTAGCAGTAAATTACCTAAGAATAAGTGCTAATAGGAGCTTATTCACTGGCCGGCACAGGTTCAAGCCCAGAAAATAAGGAAAAATAAGTTCATCATGTGAATAACAAAACATGAAATACCAGTAAAAGTAATTTATAATAATACTCAGAGAATTGAATACAAAAGCATAACCCAGGTTTTAGCATTTCTCCCAGTAACTTTGATCAAGTGCTGTACTGTGCAGTATTGTACTCCGCAAGTAATCACGATACAGTGTACTGTACTTTAATTTCACACCAATTACATGAACCACATATATTTCCAACTGGTTATCTTGTGTTTGCTATGCATTTCTCAGCCTTATTCTTTCTTCAAATCACTGATTTTTGGTGTTTCCCTATCCAAAACCCTGTTTCCCACTGGGATCCCCCATAACTGTTATTATATGGATGGTACAAAAACTCATGAACATGAAAAATTTGGAAATAATGTATTTTTCATAATCATACGAAGCTGAAGCTATTTACTGTGGAGATACATTTTAGCGACAGCTGAAACTAGCCATAAAACTTTAAGCGAGTTGGTACTGCCAACGGTAGCCAGTTGGGGCTAGTGGTGGCAGGAGGCGAGGCCTCCCCTCGCTCACACACGCAGTAGCCAACACACTCCAGTTTGCAATTGCGGTAGGACTTCTTTGGGGTAGGTGATGGCGGACCAGTATGTGTAAAGAGCTTCAGGTTTGTATGGTCAAGAAAAATGAAAATGATTTCCAAATCTTCCATTTGTTCCGGCACCAAATACAGACCCTTCATCTATTTACTATGGAGACTCACGTTTAGGTGGGTAGAAGTCCAAGATCAACTGGCTGACCCTTGACCTGAAGTGTGACCCTTATGCTGAGTAAGAGCTTGAGAAAAAAGCCCACCCTATCACCTTGCTAACTCTGCATACAAGTTAACGGCCTGAGCAATTGCACAAAGCTGTGAAAAACATATAATGTGACTCGTCAAGGTATAGACTTCCTTTTAAAGGGGAAAAGGCAAATAAAAAACAAAGGTTTTCCGAAATTGGGAAAAAACGATTCAGAACTACCATAACGTATACTTTTCCCAGAAATGGACTCAATACAAAAAGGCTGGCAAGAAAGCTACCCACCGAGCCACTTACAGATCGACTAAGTAAGATATCCAACACAGCGCTAACAAACCTGAAGGGGATATTTGGTAGAATGATGAAAATGAATAAAAAGATCATGCCAAAATAAGAAATAGATGTCCAAATCATATATCAGGGTTACAAATAGTATAAGGAAAAGTAAATGCAAACCCAATAAACAAAGAGATCACTAGTAAGTGACACAATGGCCATAGCGAACCCCCGAAAGGGAATATACATAAACAAAAGGCCAAACACGATTAAGAATAAAAAGGTGTCGCTACCCAGAAATCCCAAACAGACAAATATAATACTCAACTTGGAAGCAGGGATCTCTAAAACGTCGGACATCTTCCGAAAAAAACACACGAGCAAAACAAAACACTTCTGACCAACGCAAGAGCTGAAGAGGAATGAGGATGGGGGGTGGGGAGATGCAGGGGTAGAGAGAGGGTAGGTTGATGAAGGAGATGTCTAATTGGTGAGGGACTTATGGTCGTGGTTCAATCATGCCCCAGTTTTTTATACCGACACTCAATGAGTGAGCGAGCTAGGTTTATTCCTGGCATTCCATGCATCTCTTTTTTTCTCTGGTATTTTCAGCAATAATTATGCCTTAGATATGGTGCTAGAGGAGCATTTCACGGAGCGACACAGGGCGAGCCCAGAATTTGATTTTTCCTTCGTCAAAATCCCTTTTTACTTGCCTGGACATTACCCGAGTCTCCCTTAGCTTAAAGATTGAGGATGCAACAATATACATGTATACATATCAGGACACACAAGAAACGATGATACTCATCTACAGCCAGTAGAAGCCAGCTAGCAGAGTTCTTTGGCTCGCTCAGGCTCCAAGAGAGGGGAGAATGAAAGATAAAAAGGGACAGTCACATGCACATTCATACTAGATTTACAACTGAGTAACATCTGCCCTCAACTGACTGTTACCTGTCCTAAGAGGGACCTGAGGTGTTACTGATCATGTTTTGTGCCGCCACTACAGAACGTATGGAGATTGTGTCAAGGCCCCTGTGGGTTACGTCGTGCTGGTAATGAGCGGTGATGGTAAGCTGAGGTTTCCACACGCCCACCTGTAGAACCTGCGTCACAATAAAGTTCTTTTGGAATGCCAGGGACGTGCTTACACCCCTAACATCATGAGCTCTAGGCCTACTGTCAAGTGGAGGCAGGTCTGCTTGGAAGGCTCATTCGATGGCTTTCCTGGTCCAGGAAGATATTGAGTTCTTTGTTACCTTCCTCTTGATCCTGCCTGTGTTGACGAACAGTCAATTGATCCGTGGTCGCGCTCCCATAGTTTGTTTAAGGTACTTCCTCCCCGCCCTTACAGGGCATAATAACAGCTGATCAGGATCATCTGTTACAGTATGGAGACTCTCAACCCAGAAGGGCCCAAATCTAGGTTCTGCTACAGCCAATACTTGAGTCTTGCAATAATCTCAGGGACGAAGCTGAGTGTCACTTGCCCCCATCTCCTTGAATGGGTGATGTCGTAGGCAGACCATGTACCTCGCAGACTCTCTTTGCAGAGGCCAAGGCTAGGAGGAACACTGTCTTTAGTGTCAGGAAGTGCTCTTGAGGCTTGACTAAGAGGTTCATAAGGAACTCCTTTCAAGGGTTGTAGTACTTGTACTGCATTCCACGGGGGTGGTCTGACTTCCGACTGAGGGCAAGACAACTCGGCTCTACCTTATGTAGGAGGAGGGATAATTTCATCGAGGGGAATAATTCCATCAAGGAGGAAATGTCAACTTCATTCAGTTGAAAGGTAAGGCTCAAAGCTGAGTGATAGCCTTTCACCGGTGACACTGATTTTTCTATCCCTGAGGTACAACAAGAGTGGAGGGATGCCCCTTTTATGACACCAACCCCAGAAGATATTCCACTTCGCTTGATAGACTGCGATAGATGACTCTCGGAGGTATCCAGACCTCCTGCTTGCGAAAAACCTTGTGAAGTGAGAAGTTGCTGGATAACCTCCAAGCGTGAAGACATAGCGATGCTACTCCCATGGAATATCTTTGTATGTGGTTGTTTAAGTAGCTTGGGAAGTGGAGAGGGTTCCTTCGGTGCCTCTGTGAGCAGGTGTAAAAGGTCCATGAACCATCCTGCATTTTGCCACATTGGAGTTATTAAGGTCATTGATAGGTTGTGTGATACGTCGGACTTTGTTCAGGAGCCTCCTTACCAGGTAGAAGGGGGGGAGGGGGAACACATAGATGTCTAGATTGTCCTTACCAGAATGCTTGGGGATCTGATACTGGAGAACTGCACACCGGAAGTTTCCGGTTGAGGGACATTGGGAATAGGCCTATTTTTGGCGAACCCCATAAAGTCAAGACTTTGTTGGCTATCTTTTGATACAAAGACCACTCGGTGCCAACTATCCAAGTCTTCCAGCTCAGTTTGTCTGCCAAGAAGTTTCTCTTGCCCAGGATGAAACGGGCTGAGAGGGTCACTGAGTTTTCTTCCATCCATCTGATTATCTCTACAGCCAGATGGCAGAGGAGCAGTGAAAAAGTACCTCCTTACTTGTTTATGTAAGCCGTAGTGGTCTTGTCACTCATCAACACCACAGTGTCTTGAAAGGAGCTGTTGGAAGTGTTTGAGTGGCAGTGTTGCTCGGCTTTGGACCATAATCCGGAGGTGGTGTGCTGTAATAGATGTGCCCCAACCCTCCTTTTGATGCATCCGTGAAGAGCATCAAATCCAGGGGAGGCGAGAGAAGGTCTATTCCTGTCAGTAGGTTGGTATCTGATATCCACCACTGCAGGTCTCTCTTCTCTGCTCCAAACCTACTGGTACTAGAAGATCTGGAGGGTCTTTGGGCTGAGACCAGAATATTTCATCTGCCACTGGATAATTTGAGTGCAGAGACAACTGCTGGGGATTACAGTAGAGGGAGGCAAAATGTCCCAGGAGTATTTGAATGTTTAAAGACCACTCATGAATGGCAGAGGCAAGGGACAGTGACATTGACTTACAGACTAGATCAGCCAGTTGTCCAAGTAGCGAAGAAGGTGTACGCCGTTCTTGTGCGCCCAAGTCGAACCTAGGGCAAACACTCAAGCGTAAACTTGTGGTGCTGTGGACAGGCCAAAGTACAGCCCTTTAAACTGGTATACTTTGTTGTTGAGGGAGAACATCAGGTACTTTATTGAGTCTGGATGAATGGGATCTGGAAGTACTCATCTTTGAGATCCAGAGTGATTAAGAAGTCTTTTGGTCTGACAGCTTGTCTGACAGTTTAGGTTGTCTCCATCTTCAACAGAGTTTACTGGACAAATGCATCCAAAGCTAAGAGGTCTATGACTAGTTTCCAGCCTCCAGATGTCTTTCCTACAAAAAAAGGTTGACTGTAGAAGCCTGGAGACCCATCCTGGACCTCTTGGAAAGCGTTCTTTTCCAACAAGGTCTGGACTTTGGCCTGAAGAACTGTTGCTTTGCGGAGGAACTTGTGTTTACTGGATGGGAGGTCAGAGGAGGAGAGAAAGTGTGAATGGGACGTGATATCCTGACCTGGGAACGTCCTGACTCGCTGGAGAGCGTTGAAGCACTGGAAAGCGTTGGCATGCTGGACAGCGCTAACGAGATGTTGGTGAGCGCTGGCGCCCAGCCGAGGTCTGGAACGCTGAGAAGGAAGGAGCGTTCTCGAGGGTGAGGGATGTTTTACAACATTACGTGACAGGAACGGTGAAGGCAAGTCAGGAACAGGAATGTGCCTTTTGGAAGGGCGAACATCCACCGTGGGGGATCTAAAGCAATCCACAAAAGAGTCCAAAACCGAAGTCAGAAGATTAGCGGCAGGGTCGTCAGAAGAAGGTCCAGGAACGGGCAAAGGTCGAGGACCAGAAGACGACAGAAGAGGAGGTTCCTCTGTGTGAGAAGGCAGCAAAGATGAGGCTGAATAGCCGAAGAGGTGCATTTTCACCGTGCCGAAGGGAGACCTCTAGGGCGAAGTGGAGAGCAAGCTCTGCGAGATCGCTGATGCCCGCTGGGGAATGGAGGATCAGCAAGCTGACCTTCAGAAGAAGCAGTCCTCCGCAGAGGAGTCTCTATGAGTGAACTCCTCCAAGGAGGAAAAACACTCGCAGGAGAGACAGACGAAAGACTTAGCTTTCCCCTCGAAGGATGATCAGGAACGAGGGGAAGCGCAGTCGGCAGAAACAGCTGAAGTCTGAAGAGGAAGGGCAACGGCAACAGCAGCAGAAGATGCCTCAGACACCACTTCGTCGACGTACGACAGAGGATCCAACTCCAAAGTCTGCACACTAGCACCATGGATGATGAGCTGGAGCAAGGAATACTTGGAGGGCGGACCCGGAAGCCCCAAGGATGACAACACCTGAACAAAAGGAGAAAGACACATGGCCTCACCCGGGGGGAGAGGTGGGGCTGCTTGGCTAGGGGAAGCAACACCATCTCTCGAGGACCGGGATTGACCAACAATTAAAGAGCCTACGCTAGTACTCGACGGTCTCTCGGAAGAGGCCAATCAAGTAGGAGCTTCAGAGGAAGGTCGGGAAACGGAAGAAGCCGCCTAGGATTTTTCCCTTTCGAAAAAATCTTCGAAGGAGAAATATCCCGCATTGACATTTTTCCAGCCGTCACCCAAACCTTCCCCACTGGGAGGCAGACCACTCCCGACACTCACTACACTTGTTATCTCGATCACACCTCTGCAGGCAGGACAAAGAGTGTGACGATCAGTGTGCACGGCCAACATGAAGGCACCACAGGGCCGGCCCTCAAGTGCAAGGCAGGTTCGCATGGTCGGCAGAAGTCAAAACACACACACTAATAAAGAGAAAGCACGAACAAAAAGCAATTACAGTAATGGCAACAAAATAGGCGAAGATGAAGATCGGCAACGACCGTTCACCATCCGAGCCAAAAGCAAAGTGAGCTAACTCACAGGTGTGTAAGCGGGAGCGGAAGCAAGCTAACACCCCCTAACCCCGCTAACTAGCGGAATGGGTAGTTAACCCTCACTAAAATCTTAATGGCTCGATCTCTCACCTTCGCCGAAAGTAATAACCCCTAATAAGTAGCGAAGGTTTGTATTCCAGTTATGGAACAAACAAAGCTTTTATCGAGGGAAAGTAATCCTTCGCCTCATTCCAGTTCACAAATCACTCGCTCAGCAAACCCTGGGTTTATAAAGATAGCATAAGTAAATCTATATTGCGGACTTCTTCATATAGCAAATAGGTTTTATATTTTTCAAAATCAAATTATGTTTTGTTAAAATAGTCACTTAAAGATCCAAGAAAATAAACTGAGGTGGTATGGTCATGTCATGAGAAGAGATGAACAGTATATTGGGAGGAGAGTGACGGAAATGGAGGTACACGGAAGGAGGAGAGAAGGAGAGGGAGACCAAAGCGAAGGTTCTGCTACAGCCAATCCGATCAAAGGGATTAACCGGTGATGAAGTGTGGGATGAGAACGCTGGCCAGAAACATCGACCCCACATAAAGATGCAGACAAAGAAAGAAAGAAAGAAAGCTTATGAAATCTTTGTAATGTAACACCTACAATAATGACAGCTATGATGCACAGCTGGAGAAAGGCTCCTGGCACTCTACTAGGGCAAAAAATGCAACGAAATACAGTACTGTAATGTATTACTAAACAAAATCAAAGTCAAGATAAAGTTTCTCTCATTATTCAAAAGTTTTTAAGCAGATAAAAGTTCTCGTAAATTCACACCATTAAAAATTTTTTTTAAATTCTTAAGCCCTCTGAGAGTGCAGACCTCCGCCACGGCAGCTTATTTTTCGAAACCAGCTTGCCTTTCCCAGAATCAATTAAGACTACAGGCATATTACAAGTCTTTTGTGTGACAACAACCCTGTACGAACTTGCGGTCAAGGTTAGGGTTAATTAAGGCGACCTTTTGCTCGACCTTGACCTTTGACCTATAGGACTTTCAAAATTGAATCCCTTCCATGTCTCAACATAACAATTAATCCTTGAACGTTTCACTACTCTATGAGTAAAATTGTGGCCAGGAAGTTGTTCACAAACGGACAAACAGGGATGAAAACATAACCTCCTCCAAACTTTGCTGGCAGAAGTAATAAACCATCGGTTCCCGTCCCAACAAACAACTTCCACTCAATACCTTATTTAGATTAACTGCGTTACACAAATTAGCAGCGATCACCTTGGCAATCGAAGCAAAATATTGGAACATGTATTTTAGGCTACAAGGAACAGTGTTGGGGTTGAGGAGACCACTCCGCAAACCACAATTGGTTGAACAGTACGGGCAGGAAGGAGAGTAAAGGGAGATAAAGCCGAAGGCTAACAAGGTAGAACATCTAAGCACTGAAAGGACAATAAAGAGTTACAGGATGACTCCCTACCCTTACCAAGTCCCCTCCCTTTTAGCGCGCAGTTGACCAATCACAGCAGATCTCGGAAGAGAATGAACTTTGACGGACTGACTTTGGACACAGAACGTATCTTTGGACGTCATTCTTATCAAATATACACTTTTATAGAAGATTTTCCTTAGCTGATCTATTAAGAGTTAACTTGTATGTTACTGAAGACATAATGTAATAATTTAATTTGAACGGCACCTTCTGTTTGCTTATTTCTAATGACTAAAAACTCATAATTTGTTTTAATTAAAAACAATTCTCGAGTTGTACTTTCCACACATTTACTCTTTAAAGCTTCAACAAATCCCCCTTTACCATTTTTCGGATCTTTTATAGAGCGGAAGGAACCCTTATAGTTGGTTGAGACGGATCACGTGTAGAATTCCAAAAGGGAACCTTTATACAGCCGCGTACAATTCCTCCTGCATGCATGGAAAATGGCAATTTTCTTCCAATTTTCTAGTCGTTTGTAAGACGTGGCCACTGTACGACAAATACTGCGTCAGTTGTTCTGCTAAACCTCCCCACCTGACCTAAACTACAAGATGTGATCTTACCTATTGGGGAGCCTTTGTCTATCAGCGGCCAGTTCCTCCTGTGTCGATTAAAAATGAACATCAACTAACCTAAACTTTCCCCTGTAACCTAACCTACAAGTCATGTCCTTACCGCCTTACCTGGGGGGAGGGGGCGGCTAACATCTCCCCCGTGACCCCCTTTACACTGCTGTATTTTAAGATAGCCGTAATCAAACATACAGGTGGCCGCTATCATACATACATCCCCCTTAAACCTCCTGACCCCTCCCAACAAACTACATGCAACACAAGTGACGAGTTGGTAAGGGTAGCGAGTCGTTCCGTCGCCCACAAATGACTAAGCAATGCTTACAGTGCACCTTTAGAAGAGCACTCACTACTGTCTTTGACCAAGAACAGGGTTATTATCACCCTACGAGAGAGAGAGGGCACAGGATTTGCAGCACAAGTTTCTTGAATCAACAATGTTAGTTTTTAGACTGTTTATAAAACACTCAATGTTTATCACTAAAAATATAAGGAAATAATTCTAAATACGTTACAAGCATAAATACGCCTTACTTCGTAGTATTTAGGGCCAAATAAGGCATATTTTAATTGAAAATAAGGAGGCAATTTTCGTAGAGACGATAAAGGTAAACAAATTTTGTCTTAATCACTGGACGTCGGACTCGGTCAGGTCAGGGAGGATCACATCAGCTCCGTCAGAAACGCCCAATAAGAATACAAGTTTCAGTAATGTATCTCTTTTATTATTATTATTATTATTATTATTATTATTATTATTATTATTACTAACTGCTAAGCTACAAAATCTAGTTGGAAAAGCAGGATGCTAAAAGCCCAGGGGCTCAAATAAGGAAAATAGCCCAGTGAGGAAAGGAAACAAGGGAAAATAAAATATTTTAAGAAGAGCAACAACATTAAAATAAATATTTCCTAAATAAGCCATAAAAACATTAACACAAGAAGAGAAATAAAATAAGCTTTAACTCTAGCAGTAGTATCTCAACGTGCGGCTGGTGATGAGAGAGAGAGAGAGAGAGAGAGAGAGAGAGAGAGAGAGAGAGATTATTTAATAAATTTATTACACCGAAAGACGTCAAACAAAGTTACATATTGGCAGTTACATACAGTACATCAGAAATCAACAGAAAAGAGAAAAATTACAGCATTGAATCATCAGTATATCAGTTAAAAAAAAATAACATATAAGAGTTCGTATTCCATTATCACAACAACTGCAACAGACAGTTTAGCAGCCACCGCAGTGTGGATGACGAGTCAAGATTACGTCTAGGTGGTCATCTTTGAGTAAATTTTGTCCTTGGAGAGAGAGAGAGAGAGAGAGAGAGAGAGAGAGAGAGAGAGAGAGAGAGAGAGAGAGAGAGAGAGAGAGAGAGAGAGAGAGAGAGAGAGAGATATAGGGTGTGCAGGGTTTGGTGATATCTGTGAAGACTGAAAACATTTGCAAAGTAGATATTTTAGAGTAAGTTTGAGCCAAAATGAATTAATTAGAGGAAATGGACTCCAGGTAGATAGAGTAATTAATGCTAAAATAGATGGAGGAGGGATAGAATCGATTGATTTATGTAAGTATCTTGGTATAAGTATAATGGATGACATTAAGATGAAAGAGGAGGATAAGTCAAGGAATAGTTGATGTGAGGAAGTGAGCAGGAAGAGTTCAAACAGTTTTGGTAGGATAATCAAGGTTGCACATGGAAGCCAAGGTGGTATTCACGAAGGGAGAGTTGAACCAACTTTCCTTTAGGGAAGTCAAGTGTGGATGTTGAATTAGATAAAATAAGGTTGAATCAGTCGAGATAGAGTTTGGGTAATAGATGCAACGTAAGAAGAAGTGATTGGATGAGAAGTGAAGAAAATAGTTTGAGAATTGTATGAGAAGTTTTAAGGATTTTCTGTGAAGGTGATGGAGCAGAGTTGGTTGTGGGAGAAGGGAATGGATGGTGAATATGGAGTGTGGCCAGGGTTGGATGGTGGCAAAGGAGAGTGATGCTTGGGGGGATGGTGAAAAGGATTGCTCAGAGCATTTTGAAATGGTTGGGTCATGTGGGAAGAATGGATGACAACAAGTTTATTATTATTACCGAGACATTGTTGGAGGCAGAAAGATTTAAGAGATGACACTGTAGGACTTGAAGGAAAGGATTGAAGGACCCACAGCAGATGTGCAGGAAGTCCTAAAAGATCCCTTGCAAGATGGGGGTGCATAATGGGGCAGTGTCTGTCTCTGTAGGGATTTGATGTGCTATTGGTGAGATTTCGGTGTAGGTGTAGGAAGTGAATAATGGGGAAGGTCTGCTGCACAGGAGTCTCATCCCTGATTTAGAACATGAATGAGGCAGTGACAGTTGTCTTTTCTTGTCCTGAGACAGCCACCACTTGGAAGAAATGACTACTGTACATTCATGTGTGTGATCATAAAACTATGTTCGTACATCTGCTTACCTTTCATTGCCTCTTATTTCTTCATTTCCTTAACTGACATAAAATGTTACTTTCACAATATTTGTCTTATTTTGTCAATTTTATGTTAATTCTTGACATCCTCTCTATCACATATCTGTTCTCTCTTTTATAAAACCTCGAATAACGACAACAAAACACAGAATCATTAAAATACTTCTCAAGTAACTTTCCCAGGGTCTTAAACTGGCTACTAAATTGACGTATATTTTCTATAAAAGAGAAAAATCTCGCCTCCCGTTAAGGCGTTGGCAACGCTGCCACGGAAGGCGCCGGTTTGATGACGTCATCGAAACCAAAGCGTCTATTGACTGAGGTCACGTGATACAGAAACTCCCATTGCAAGATGACTTCAAGTTTTTTTCAATGTAAACAAACCACCTAAACTCGTCTCCTTCTTCTTCTTGCTAAATTCGGTGTGATTAAAATTAGATTCGTTTCAATGTTTCTGAAATATTTGAATTGTTATTATGAAATTATGTATATTTACTCATGTTTATCCAGAATTATACTAAACTGGAATCTATCTGTGAAGGCCACTACTTTACTTTAAGTCCTTAGTTAGTTTTCCTTTACGTTCACTTAATATATTTTGGATAAGTAGACAGAGTCTAGAAGCCCCTTCTAGGCCCTTTATGTCATTTAATACATTAATCACCAACTGGTCTAATTATCAAGCAATCTTGCTTAACCTTGACTAACTTCTCTAGGTGCCATGTTGCCATCAACCTTAGAGCCATTGTTTAGTTTAAATCGTCTACCTTCACCATTGCTCAAAGTTATTACTGAAATAGTAAATACAATTGAACACAATTCACACTTACCCTTCATTACTGTGTCCTTGGTTTTAGCCTCAGAATCAAGTAGTTTATATCACTAGTATAGGCCATAGAATAAGGTAAGCTTTACCAATAAGAAAGCTTTTAAACTCAAAGGATTTTTCAGGTTTTGGTATTATAGAAAGCCAAATAAAGGAGCCATTTTCCTATAAGTCAGATGTGGGGAACTTAGTCTTTAAGTCATTTGGAGAGAGAGAGAGAGAGAGAGAGAGAGAGAGAGAGAGAGAGAGAGAGAGAGAGAGAGAGAGAGAGAGAGATGGACCTTAAAACAACTCTCTATGCAACTCTTATCATCAACTTCAAGGGACAAAGTATTTGATGATATTCCACGAGCAAAATACTTTGGGCTTTTATTTGATCCTACTCCTGACAATGCCCATAGATAATAGGGGCAGATGCCTGAAACTTTGGGATCTGTTGATATAAACTTTGAGACAAAGACATTAACTGTAAAAGTTGCATTATCTGGTTTCAGTGGAGTCAAACAGTAATATGCAGCAAACATAGTTGAAGTAATATGTAATCAGCTAGAAAAAAAAGGCAGCATTCCACTAATGTACTGTAGTATCGGCCACAATATTATGACAATGCTAGTCCTGGCAGGGCACAAACCTAGTGTGCAGCAGTGGATCATTATAAAGAAAAGTAAAATTGCACTCACTCAATCAAACAGCCAGTGAAGAATCAGTTACAGCAAACCTTTATTGTCACATTAGACGAACTACACAATTTCTCCTCACGCCTAACAATGCGATGGGACATGATGAAGAAAGCTAATGACAATTATACTAAAGTCTGGATCTGAAACCCAATGACCTGCAAGAGAAGAAGCCGTTATTAAACTAATTTGTCCCCGATTTGATGACTTGCTTATTCTACTGGAAGAAATGTCTATTGATCTGAAAAAAAAAAAAAATGTAGATAAAAGAAGTGAAGCCAGTCAACTGTTGCACCAGATTCTTACCTGAAACATGAACTATTTTATCTATATACTTCTGTCTATAAAATGTTTGGTAGAAAGATATCATTAATGTAGAATTGGAAACTTTGCATGGAAAAGACGCCTGTGACTGTGAGTTGGTGATGTTGGAGGTGATGTCACACCACAAACGTCACCAACGGAGGACCACATTCATTAGGTGTTGGAGCATCAACCCAAAGTAGACGAGAATACATTTTTTATGGAAAAAAAAACTCCAAACGTAAAATGTTATAATTATATACAGTACTCTTAAGTTTCGTTTGATTCTGATTTAAAAAGAAAAAAAAAAGACATGAACTACAGAGGTACTCAGTAAAGAGCAGCAGTCTTATTTTGCTCTTAAACTCCACTGCGTAATTTCTCTTCGATGTATTTTCTTCAAAATCTATTGGATTTATCCTTGGGTCACATACCCCACAGGTCCACCAAGTTTCCTTTGAATAGCTTCAATAGTTTTGGCTTAACGTCATTCACTAACAAATAACAAACAGATAATATATGTAGCATATTAACACAAAGAATATCACATAATTATATACATTTATTCATATTTTACAATTAAACAATTCAACATGATATTTTGCAGTAGTCTAAAAAGATGTTTATTTGTAATAAAAGTATTTTATTATTTGGTTCATTTATATATATTTATATATATAAATATATATATATATATATATATATATATGTGTGTGTGTGTATATATATATATATATATATATATATATATATATATAAATATATATATATATGTGTGTATATATATATATATATGTGTGTGTGTGTATATATATACACACACGCACACACACACACACATATATATATATATATATATATATATATATATATATATATATATATATATATATATATATATATATATATACACATATATATATATATACACATATATATACACACACACACACACACACATATATATATATATATATATATATATATATATATATATATATACATATATATATATATATATATATATATAGAAGCAGCAAATACGAATAAATATAACTGAACAAAAG
Source organism: Palaemon carinicauda (assembly GCF_036898095.1). Classification (NCBI taxonomy): domain Eukaryota; kingdom Metazoa; phylum Arthropoda; class Malacostraca; order Decapoda; family Palaemonidae; genus Palaemon; species Palaemon carinicauda. The sequence continues at coordinate 73,722 of NW_027171887.1, forward strand.
AGAAAAAGTTGAAGGGACCAAAATTATAGTCTAGGACAGTGATTCCCAACCTTCTTCCAGTGGTGACCCCATTTCAGCTTGACCATATTTTTTGCGACCCCACTCAATTATCAAGGCTGCCTGTATATTCTTTTTTTTTTTTTTAGATAAAAGAATATAATTGATTAAAGTACACTGTTTATCATTGAATAGCAAAAACCCAAAAATGCACTTATATCATAATATATAATTTCTTTATATAAGACACAATGCATAATAGAATGTTATTGATATGAGTAACACAAACATTATCTTTATAATACACAATGAGGTTCAGGTGATTCATGTGATGGCTAGAAATGCTTTGATGTTTTCGATAAAGTACAACGTAGTTAATCTTCAGCCTGGAGATTAGTTCTCAGCCTCGACTTTATTAACATTACAAATGAAAAGTTCACTTCATACATATGTCGAAGAAGAGGGCATAACATTCTAAGCATACCTTCAGTCAAATTTGGATATCGACGTAACTGCTTTATCCAAAACTGAATCTCTGTTAGGGAATCAAAGTCAGCTTTGGCACTGTCAGATCTAATAAGATCAGTAAATTCCTATGGATATCTTTCAGGAACAATTTCAAAGGGTTTATTTGAAATAGCGTGTGGGATAACTGAGGCTTTTCTGGAAAATATTGGCTAAATTCCTCTTTTAAGGTCTCGAAGAAGAAGAATGAGTGAACTTTGAAAACTCTTTGAATGGTATATCAGTGTCATTTTATTCAACAGATGCATTTAATGTCGGAAACATTCACAAATTTCTCTTTCTTCATTTACTCCAAAAGATCCAGCTTCATTTGGAAGGCCTTTAGTTTTTCTTTCTGAAGTGGAAGATTAAGGGAATTAAAAATTGTGAAAAATCTATTAAGTATGCAGTTTTTGCCCACTTACTCATATCACCTAAAAAACTCGAAAGTTCTGTTCTTCATTGCCGAGATAAGAATACTCTCACCTCAGTATTCAACTAAAAGGGGATTACCTTTTGGTTGCTACCTTACTCCAGTTTGTAACATAACTTCTTACTTAGAAACCATTTTTTATGACACTTTAGCAAACAAGCGGTTGGTCAATGCATTTGACTTTATAAAGTTAACTGCTTTAACATCTGATTGCACAACTTTTCAAATCTTTGGCAATGTTTCTGCAGAAAATACTTAACGATGTATCATGCAATGAATTCTAACAACTTCTGGAGAAATATTCTTTACCTTCTGTTGAAACCCTGATCTACGACCTAGCATAGGAGGTGCACCATCAGTACACATGCCTCTGACATTTTCCCATATCAATCCTCTTTTTTTAAGAAATTATCATATTTTTTTTTAAATAAACCAAAGCTTTAGTTGTTTCTAATGGTCTGCAAGAAAGAAATTCATCCTTAAAATCGCCATAAACTAATAACCAAGGAAGATTACCTATATATGTTGATTCATCAACTTTTAATGTGATGAGATCAAGTGGAGATGTACAGTATGATTAGAAAGCGTAATTATTTCCGAGGATTTAACTCCCTTATCTTCAATTATGTCATGAACGATGTCTTTTGCAAACGGTGAAATGAATTTCTCACCAATAACACGTGGTTGTTGTTTTTTTTTTTTTTTTTTTTTTTTTTTTTTGAAATTTCTATCTCTGTCAAGAAGAGTATTTTTTAGATCCACAAGCTTATTCTTGAAAAAAAAATGGGCTCTTTTTTTTTTTACTGAACTTTGCATTTTTCGACTCAAAATGATGTCTTAACTTATCTTGAGCCATTGATTCTTCTGAGAGCACTTCACTGCACATCAAAATTTTAGTTTTTTCGTTTCCTGCTGAGATAAAGCAAGTATAACAGATGTTAGTGTAGTCCTCCATATATTTCTGCTTTCCTTTGCTGTTTGCCATTACCATAATTGCAACAACTTATTGTAAAATCAAATGAGAGATTGTAAAATCAAATGCGAGAGAGAGAGAGAGAGAGAGAGAGAGAGAGAGAGAGAGAGAGAGAGAGAGAGAGAGAGAGAGAGAGAGATTAAAATCAGTTAATTAAAACTTGATAATGATAACTATGATGATAGCAAAGAAAATGCTATGAAAACCTATGATTATAAACACAAATGTGTCTGCATTTCTGTCTTATATATATATATATATATATATATATATATATATATATATATATATATATATATATATATATATATATATATATATATATATAGTGCACACATACATGCATATACACAGATACATACATATACACACTTCTCTCGTTCTCTCTTTTATTTACATTCTTTTTAAGGAATATTAGACTATACTACGTATCTGCATTTCAAGTAATCACCAACAACTCATTTGTCATTTCTGTCTCATATACACATGTCTTACTGCAGTATGTATACTAAATACAGGATGGGACCATATATAAAATACAGATTTGTTAAATATATGGATAAACCCTATACGTGCTCTCCACAGAGATAATCGTTCTTATTAAACCTTCTCTGTACAAAATGATCTAAGAAAGGTCAATAGACAGCAATGTAATGTATGTACATGTGAACGATCGGCCCAGTTGATCGTCAGATAAAGGTATATGCAAAAAAGGGAAATAACTCGGTATGAGTATGGTCATTCTATCCTTCCTTTTAAAGATCTATATATATCACCTTAGGTAGGAATGGGGAAAATTTTTGGTAAAGCCTACTGAATCCTCTTAATCCAATGATATCAGCCAATACCCTTTAGATTATTATTATGCCTTCACGACCCCAAGAAAATTGCTTGCCGACCCCAATTGGGGTCGCGACCCCAGGGTTGGGAACCACTGGTCTAGGAAATTGACGGGAAGTTGCATGGCCATCCGTCTGTGGTTACGGTTGATGGCGTTTCAATTTCAGCGGTCAATCTGTACTTATTTGTCGGACGTGTGAATGTCCTGTTTTATTGTGGTACCAATTATGATACATTATACATCTTGCATAATCTTATATTCATTATGTATAACCAGTAATAGGTTTTAAACGAGATATTAAGTGTAGACCAACTTTTCGGTGTGTGTGTGTGTGTGTGTGTGTGTGTGTGTGTGTGTGTGTGTGTGTGTGTGTGTGTGTGTGTAGGCCATTTCGAATTTCTAAGGCTTTCCGGCAAATCATCATTAAGTTTTTAAAATATCATTTTTAATTGTTCAACGTAGATGTATTGTTCGAGAGCTTTTATCTACGTGGCCCTGTTCATTACGCTCAACTGAACGAAATTATTTGAAGAGGAAAGGGAAACCTAATGAATATGTAGGTTAGACCCATTTGTACACACACACACACACACTTTCAGGTTCAAACAGGGTGTTGAACACCTTCCATTCATATGTGACTCATTATTCCTCTTAACTAAGAAATGTGGATCCCTTGGAGCGACATTATAATCAAGTAACTAATTATTATTATTATTATTATTATTATTATTATTATTATTATTATTATTATTATTATTATTATTATTATTATTATAAAATTCCCAAGTGACTGTGGTTCGATTTGGTCTCAGAATAACCTGTATTTCCAAAGCACTCGATCTGGGGGCCTCTCACTGTTCATCCTCGGAGTTGAGAGGTATTTCCCCACTATTTCGTTCAATGAAATAAGTAATTTTCCTCTGAATTGAGCGATAGTTTCATATTGCTTCGTCCCTTGGAAGGACTCAGAGGGTTTTAGGCCCTAAGTTGTAGGATATGGTAATTGGCCATTAGTGGATATATATATATATATATATATATATATATATATATATATATATATATATATATATATATATATATATATATACGCACACTCACAAAATAGCTACAGCACCAGCAACAAATGCAGTTCACTGCAGGACTAAGGCCTCAGACATGACTTGAGTCACATCTAGTGTTTGGCCAATTTTCATAGAAGAAAAGTTGTCTACTTTTTGAGGAGAATTTTGGGGTAGCAAATGTTTCTCTGATGAACATAAGTGTTTTTATAGTTTATTTATGAAATATCTGTTTGGATGCTGTTACTATTTTTTTTTAAAGGGGAGGGACACTCCAAAATCAAACCATTGTTCTCTAGTCTTGGGTAGTGTCATAGCCTCTGTACCATGGTCTTCCACTTTCTTGGGTTACAGTTCTCTTGCTTGAGGGTACATTTGGGCACACTGTTCAATCTAGTTTCTCTTCCTCTTGTTTATTTTTCTATTGTTTATATAGAAAATATTTATTGTAATGTTATTACTATTCTAAAATATTTTATTTTCTCTTGTTTCCTTTCTTCATTGGGCTATTTTCCCTGTTTGGGCCCCTGGGCTTATAGCATCCTGCTTTTCCAACTAGGGTTGTAGCTTAACATTTAATAATAATAATAATAATAATAATAATAATAATAATAATAATAATAATAATCGACAACAAATGCAGCCGTTTCTAATCCAGTTCAGGACAAAGACCTCAGACATGTCCTTTTCATATGTTGGGTTTGTCCAGTTTTCATCACCCGCTGGCCAGTGCGGATTAGTGATTATAAATAATTCAGGAATTACCTTCTATGGTATTCGTTACTTGCAGAAGTTGGAATATTTTAATATTAAGATGAAGTCAAAACCAATTGACGGGAAGTAAAGGCGAGAAATTTCGGTTTATGACGATTTTGAAATTGACAACATCTAATACTATAAAGTCTACAGTAAGCCAGAAGCAGTTGAAATGTTTTTAAGCTTAAACCCTTTATCATTCTATTTACGAACTTCAAATGCAGAATAAACAAACAATAATAACGAGGAACATTTAGATAAATGTAAGAAAAACATTTGAACGGTGTGAGCTTGAGTACTGCAGGTTGCATGAGAACATAGGCCTAGTTAGTGGTGTTTGAGTGAACAATAAATTATTTTGTTCCTATAGTCTACCTGTTCCATTTAATATGCAATATGTCATAGATAATAGTAATTGAAATTCGCGAAAATGTAAATTACATAACATTTTAGTGTGTATCCAGTTAAGGTTTTGGATACATAGAACTAATATGCATTTGATATAGTTCTGTCCTTTGGTTAAGAATTTGTTGTCCTGGGTATTTGAATTGCTTAGAAATTGTTGTAAATTGAAAACTAATAACAGGTTAAGGATGATAAAACTAGAGTTTGAAGCCAACTCAAAAAGAGATGAAAATACAGCAATGGTAATAATAGCAATTTTATTTCAAGTATCTGGATGGCAAGACAATTGGGAATAAGTGCTAAACAGCAAATTATTAAGTGTATAAAGATTAAACTGTTAAATACATTTAATGTCAATATTATTGGATATAAGAATCATGTTAAAAAAAATTTCACAAATCAGTATGTTTCTAACTTAAAAACATATTTAGAATAATAAAATAAAAATCTAATTTTATCATATATTAGATGTTATAATGTATATACAAAAATGGAAAATATAATTTGTTAAGGAAATATTTCTTTAAAAAAGGAAACAAATGTATGGTAAGAAAATGTAATTGTAATTTCATAATAAAGGATAAAAAAGTGTGTATCTGGTTACCTGGAGTAAGCTGTTCTCGCCCTTACGATGCCAAACAGTAAGGGTCATTTCATTTTTTTTCCTACAATAGTATACGTCTTTTAAACCGAAGAATTTTCGTTCGATTTGATTTGGCGTCAGCTTCGTTTTTGAAACTTGGATTTAATGTCGTTAATTATAACTTTATTTGAGAATCTTATGCTTTATTTAAGCGTAGGCCTAAGTGACTTGATCTGCAGATGCATATTTCTTGCCTATGACCGTAAAACTTTTACAATGATATAATTATGTAGAGTCGAAGTTAAGAATTAAAGACATTCGAACACAAAATCGTCTGCTTCGTGATTATGTAAAACTAGGCCTACGCCATTGTTTCTTATGTACATTTCCTTTAGTATTTGAATATTTTGAGCATAATTACCAATACCCATTGTCTATAAGTATACATGAAACCTAATTAAGTGTGTGTGCGTGCATGAGTTTAGACACGAAAGTCTAAGCAGAGCTCTCTCTCTCTCTCTCTCTCTCTCTCTCTCTCTCTCTCTCTCTCTCTCTCTCTCTCTCTCTCTCTCTCTCTCTCATGTAGACTATTGTTTGTGGACGTATTCATCTTCTGAATATCTTCTTTTTATAATTATGTTAGTAACTTCAACTATTATTTAGTATTTATTAATAAATATGAACATATTTGCACAAGTTTTAGAGTCTAAAGGTTGTAAGTAATAAAGACTCAAAGATATTGCGGTTTCCGTTGCCAGTATAAGATGGATTGAAAGCCGAAGGCTTATATTAGGTTCTGTTGAGGGAAGAATTTTCGTATAGAATTTTGAATCGTCTCTCCCAACGTCTCGTCCGGTTACACATAATATTATGTGTTGTGACAACCAACTACTGTATAGACTACTCTCTCTCTCTCTCTCTCTCTCTCTCTAAAAGCTAGGGTAGGGGAGGTATTGGGGACGAGAGGGGGAACGCGACAGAAGCTTCGAGAAAAGGAAGAGAGGGGACAGTGCATGATATGTGCGTGTGAGCGGCCATGGCGGTTAGCTACACTCGACGGTTGTAGAGGGAGAGAGAGTGGTAATGAGACAAGATCGAATAGTTGAAAATAGAGGGGGTTGTAATGCTGGAAAGGGGCGGGGAGTGCAGTGTAGGGAAAGCTATAGGGACAATAAAGGAATGTAACAAAAGGAGAAATTCGCGTTGAGAAAGACTTCACGAGGAGAAGAGAGAAAGGGTATTATGCAATTAAGCGGTGTGAGAGAGGATATTTTTACGATGAAAGAAAGGAGTTTTTTCCCAGCTTATGCACGAAAGAATCTGAGGTAAATTATCAATTTAGATTGAGAGAAAGGATACTTGACAATTCCCTGACTAATTGGGTTTGCACTAGGAAGGATAGTGCTCCGTGTGGGATAGGATAGGGAAAAGGATAGGCAGGGATAAGGAAGTTCTGTAGAGCGTGCTTGTGTAAAGGGAATAGGCAGGGAATGGAAGGGTGAGGTATGTGTGCTGTAAGGGATAGGAGGGATAAGCGGCATAGCCTATCCTTACTGGATAGAGAAAGATAGGTTTTGCCGTGTTGATTGTGAACGTGATAGGTTACATCAGGGACAGGGAGATAATAATAATAATAATAATTATTATTATTATTATTATTATTATTATTATTATTATTATTATTACTTGCTAAGCTAAAACCCTAGTTGGAAAAGCGTGATGCTATCAGCCCATAGGCCCAAACAGGGAAAATAGCACAGTGAGGAAAGGAAACAAGGAAAAATAAGATATTATAAGAACAGTAACATTAAAATAAATATTTCCTTTATAAACTTTAATAACTAACAAAACAAAAGGAAGAGAGATTAGATAGAATAGTGTGCCCGAGTGTACCCTCAAGCAGGAGATTGGTTATTTCAGACAGATAATAATGTGGAAGAGATGGATTATATAAGGAAATTATGCTGATTGGGAATAACATTTTCCTGCTAACCAAAGAAATAAGTTTGTGTGGGTATGGGGCAGTGAAATGAGGAGATCCCTTTGGCTATGCAAAATCTTGAGTTTGCGTGAATAATAGAATGGACAATTTGACTAAAGAATGTGTAGGAGAGAAGAATGGGAGGCTTAATGTGGATAATGGGAATAGATATAAGATAAAGAAGGAATAGGGAGAGGGTAGGAGGTTAGGAACAGTAGCACTCGAGTGCAGGCATAAAAGTTAGTGAAAACTTGGCTAATTGCTAATGCCTTAGATTCGCACTTAAGCCTATGGCACTGCCGTCTGTATTGAGACGGCAATGCCTATGTTAGTGTAAACGTGAATAACAATTTTGCCCATAGACTTATTCCCAGGGTAAAGTTGTAGACTGCGTAGGAGAATAAAGGAAAGTTTTTAATATATTAGAAAAGAGAATAAGAGATGAATTTGAAGTGTATTAACGTTATGGTTTATCTGTGTAGGCTACAGCTGTAATACAGTGTCTTTGTCTCTATATTTCAATTGTCTCTTTATGTAACCTATTATGTTTTGTGTTTTCTTTGCAGCTTTTATGCTCTGTTTGGTGAACTTCAAATCCTTGCTGATGATAATACCAGAGAGAGAGAGAGTGAGTGTGTGTGTGTGTGTGTGTGTGTGTGTGTGTGTAGGAGGCCCACGAGAGATAATATATATAGTATATCTATCAATTTTTATGATTTTCTCCAAAACGCCACCTAGTTCTTACACCCTCCCCCAAACTCTATACTGAGAGAGAGAGAGAGAGAGAGAGAGAGAGAGAGAGAGAGAGAGAGAGAGAGAGAGCACCTGAATGAACTATATTTTGATATCTGTATATTCATGCGACATCTGTTAAGACTTAGGGAATGTAATAATTGATAGTTGGATCTCTCTCTCTCTCTCTCTCTCTCTCTCTCTCTCTCTCTCTCTCTCAACCCATATTCGACTAATGAAATTCTTAGCAAAAGCTTACATTTGATGAATGGATACAAATTTACCAAAAAAGTTGGCCTACACTTACTATTATTATTAGCTAAGCTACAACCCTAGTTAGAATAACAGGATGCTATAAGCCCAGGGGCTCCAACAGGGAAAATTACTCCTGTGAGGAAAGGAGATAATGAAATAGATAAATGATATGAGAAATAACGAACAATTAAAAAGAGTGGCATCAAAACGTATTTTAATTATAAACTATAAAAAGACTTAGGTCAGTCTGTTCAACATAAAAACATATTTAAATTCCTGTCATGAATGGCAGAGGGAAGGAACAGTAATTTTGCCCTATCAAGCAGGACAATGCCCTAGAGACTGACCTTATTACATCTGATCAGCGCCCTAGTCCCCTGTCCACCCAAGCTAGGACCAAGGAGGGCCAGGCAATGGTTACTGATGACTCAGCAGATACACCTATAAGCTCCCCAGAACCCACCATCCCTAGCTCACAAGGACGGTAAGGTTGCTGTGACCAAAGGAACTGACAATTTTGATCGGGACTCGAACCCCAGTCCAGCAGAACACAAAACACCAGAAGGAACGTTTCCGATAGGTGACTGCAACCCTTATTCAGCAAATTGACGTGAATGAATTTCTGTTTTAGATATAGTCATTATTTCCTTCGAACTAAAATCATGACCAGCAGGTGGTTTGGCGTCTAGGTAGTATGTTGGCCAGGCCACTCACTATCCATCCGTTGAGATACTACCGCCAGAGAGTTATGGGGTCCTTTGTCTGACCAGACAGTACTACATTGGATCCCTCTCAGGTTATGGCTCATTTTCCCTTTACCTACACATTCACCGAATAGTCTGGCCTATTCTATACACATTTTCCTTTGTCCTCATACACTTGACAACACTGAAATTACCAAACAATTCTTCTTCACCCAAGGGGTTAACTATTGCACTGTAATTGTTCCTCTTGGTAAGGGTAGAAGAGAGACTTTAGCTATGGTAAGCAGCTCTTCTAGGAGAAGGACACTCCAAAATCAAACCATTGTTCTCTAGTCTTGGGTAGCGCCATAACTTCTGTACCATGGTCTTGCAATATTTTATATAATTTCTCTTCCTCTTGTTATTTTGAAGGTTTTATAGTTTATACAGTATATGAAAGATTTATTTCAATGTTATTCTTTTCCTTTATTTCATTTCCTCACTTGGATATTTTTCTTGTTGGAGCCCTTGGGCTTATAGCATCCTACGGATGTAGCTTAGAGGAGTAGTAGAGGAGAGGGTATTCTCCCAACTCGAGTGCCCCCTCGCTTATTTCCGTTATATTGACGACACTTTCGTCAAAGCTACTTCCACCCAAGCCATCGAGAACCTAAGGAGGACCTTTGAGGACAACAGCATCCTCCACTTCACCCTTGAGAACAGCGTCGACAACAGCCTCCCGTTCCTGGACGTCTGGATTTCTTCCACCAACGAGGGATTCCAGACCACCGTCTACACTAAGCCCACAAATCTCGGCATGTGTTTAAATGGCGAAAGTGAATGTCCTGCCCGCTACAGGGCCTCGACCATCAAAGCCTTTGTACGTAGGGCCTTGTCACACTGCTCGTCATGGATTGACACCCACAAGGAGCTAGAAAGGGCTGCACATGTCCTCATCAACAACGGTTACAGCAACAAGCAAGTCCAGCGTGAAGTGAGGACAGCTATAGACAAGTGGTATGGGTCCTCTGCGGTGGAAGGGTCTGACAGCGCCAGCCAGGGGTCCAACAGCGCCTGCCAGGGGCCCGACAGCACTAGAGATAGGTCCGACAACCCCACCAACGGATCTAGAGACATCAAGCTTTACAAAGGCCTCATGCACGCAGAATACCAGCGGGATGAGAAGGCCATTAAAGACATCATCACTAACAACGTGTCACCCACTGATGAGACCACGAAAGTGAAACTCATCATCTATTACCAGACTGAAAAAACCCGCAGCTTGATCATGAGAAACAATCCAGCGCCCCCTGAGAATGATCCTCTGAAGGAGACAAATGTAGTCTACTCTTACCAATGCCCACTCCGAGGATGCCCCGGCAAATACATAGGTATGACTACTATGAAACTTTCGAAGAGGATTTCGTGCCATGTCCAGCAAGGTGCTATAAGAAATCATGCTCTACAGCGACATAACACCCAAATTAGCCGGGCAGACATCGTTGCCAATACCAAAATTATCGGTAGCGCGCCTGACAGCAGGCGCCTACGAATATTGGAAGCTCTGTTAATCCAGAACAAGAAACCAGCTTTGAATACGACCCAAGAGATGTTCCTCCTACCATCCTGTCGATGTACCAACGCTAGAAACCAAGAACAAGACCCCCAGAACGATGACAACCCCGATCCTGATACCCCCACAAATGGAGAAATCGTCTGGCCAAATGCCGATTTTGGCGGCGAACATGGTCCGCAATTCCAGTCTGCTGAGCGTTGGAATGGGCTGCCTGACTTTGATCCCGTCTCGGCGCGGGTCTCAGCCAATCAGGGAGCTCGGATCTCTCTCTCAGCCCAGTCCACTGAGCGAGAGAGGAGACTGCCTGACTTTACGGCTGGCTCGGCGCGCGTCTTGACCAATCAGGATTCAGAATTCCTTCCTACCTCTCAGCCTGGGAGGCAGAGCCAAGCTCGTCGTACATCTGCCACCCGAGCTTATAACCTCCGATCGACCAATCAAAATTCGAGGCCCCTCTCTATGAACCAGAGCCAGGATATATAAGGACCCAGATCCAGCAAGACCCTATACGGGCCAACCAAGGTAAAGGCCCGTGCCAACAACAAGTGTTGGCTTTAATACCCCAAGAAGAAGAAAGAAGAAGCCAGAGCCTCACTTCTCGCCTGAAGACGGAGCAAGCAGTTCCGAAACGCGTCGCACGCCACTCTTGAGTTTACCTGTTGTAATTTTCGAGTATTACTTGTACCTGTATTAATTACATCCAGCTTTAACCTGAATTGTATCCTTCACCCACCTGATGACCTTCGCCACCTTGCTACCTGAATGTAGCAACCCTGAAAAGAGAATTGTCCATAGAATCGAGAAATTGGGCAAGAAATTGAATTCTGCCGATGCAGCCATAGTACTCAACTCCACCTGTTTGAAGGAGGGTCTGCTACCAAGAAATAATAATAATAATAATAATAATAATAATAATAATAATAATACCCACAAGGTTTTGGTGGCTAATTCACAAGGTTTACGGAACATATCTTGTGCCGGGGAACACTTTAATAATGAAATAACATACCAGGGTTATAAATGTGAAGTTTGTTTGGGTGGAGAGAGAGAGAGAGAGAGAGAGAGAGAGAGAGAGAGAGAGAGAGAGAGAGAGGAATATGGCATGCAAATATGTATTGAAAAATTAAATAAGAAAAGTCAAAATCGAATTATTGCATATTATGACTCTTCTACATTTACGATGGAAAAGTAATTTTAAAGGCTCCGCTCTCGCTTCAGCCATGAGAGAAAAAAAATCAGTCTGTACAATAACAGTTAATGTTCACAGCCTAAATACATTTCCCAGTATCACTAAATAATATTCCTATAGAACTATGGATTTTCCTTATCTTTATAATTTTGTCGAGACACTGATCATACCGAAGGCGTGAACATCCCAGTACCTAGACCGAACCGAGACTGGAGCGAGTGTGAATCAACCCTAAGCATACAAAATATCACTTTCTAGGGTTCAAATCATAATTATCATTATTACAAGCTAAGCCAAGCTACAACCCAAGTTGGAAAAGCAGGATACTATAAGCCTAAGGACTCTCATATATTCTCATAGGGTCAATTTCCTTTGGTCTATGTTTGAAACGTTCCTATCGGCCAGTTTATATATATATATATATATATATATATATATATATATATATATATATATATATATATATATATATATATAACAAATGCAGTTGTTTCTAGTCCACTTCCGGACAAAGAGCACAGACATGCCCTTAATTATGTCTGGGAATTGGACATTTTCCTCACCACGCTGGCCACCGCAGATTGGTGATGGTGGGAGACTGAAGCCAGGCCTGATATTTCTATTCCTAACTCAGAATGAGATAAAATACATATCAGAACAGAATATCATTTTGAATCTAGAAAACAACTTTTTGTTGTATGGTAGGAGAGAGAGAGAGAGAGAGAGAGAGAGAGAGAGAGAGAGAGAGAGAGAGCTGCAGAGAAAACCCCGTTATAGTGTCCACTAGCATTGGGGTGAACTAAACCTCGCTATAATGTTAACTCGTATCCTTTGAATATGAATTTGAAATGTTTTCCTTCGTGGTCAGTGTTTATCTATACTATTATCATTATTAATTATTATTGTTATTAACTGTTGTCATTTAGGTTAAACTTATTTAAAAAACCTAATAATTGGTAGTTGAATCGGTAGAACTTCTAAAGTTCAAACTTGCAGCAAATCTTCCTATGTTGAACAGACTGACATAGACCTTTTCATAGTTTATATATGCAATATATGTTTTTTGAATTTGTTACTGTTTTTAAATTTTATTTAATTGTTCATTATTTCTCATAACGTTTATTTATTTCCTTATTTCCTTTCCTCACTGGACTATTTTTCTCTGTTGGATCCCTTAGGTACAGTACAGTATATTAGGCTTTGTTAGGCCGAGGAAAACTGAGGAAACACTAGGCGTATTGCAATATATATATATATATATATATATATATATATATATATATATATATATATATATATATATATATATATATATATTGATCATAAACTGACTAACACTTCTGTTTTCATGCCTAGCTTTGGTTGGTTGTAAGTTTATTTACACATTAAAGAAAATGCTATGTCTTAAGAGCTAAAAGAACACCTTTTAACCATTTCCTATTATGATTGATTTAATAATAGCAATAATAAAAATTATTATATAATCTTTTTGTTTTCCGAATTGTTATCATAAAACTTAGCGTATGGATGTATGTATGTATGCACGTATGTATTGAGAAGCCTTTTCAACTCAAGTTTCAAAATGTGTCATCTTGTACTAACGGTGGATCACCCACCACCTAACTGATGTGTGTGTGTGTGTTTATATGGAAACTAAAAAGATAATTTTCAATGGCAGTAAAGATGGAATATACTTTGCAGGACAAAGGCCTCAGACATGTCCTTATTCATATTTTGGGGGTGGCCAGTTTACATCACCACGCGGACAAGTGCGGATTAGTGATGGTGGGAGACTTTAGACTGCTCGCTCACTGCAAACCAACCTGGTATAGGTGGCCAAAACTTAGTACAGCTTTGCTGATCATGGCGATACTCAAACCCTTTTCATCACGCTAAGGTATCCCCGCTCAGATAGGATATATATATATATATATATATATATATATATATATATATATATATATATATATGTGTGTGTGTGTGTGTGTGTGTGTGTGTGTGCGTGTTATCATAAAACAGGAAGGAAGGAAACAGTTGCTGACTGGCTACCCAAAATTCTTCTCAAAATGTAAAGAAGAAAACTTTTCCATCCACCTTTAAAACATAAATAGAAATTTACAGGCTCAACATATCAAGTACAGATTGACCACTGAAATTGAAACGCCATCAACCGTCATCGGCTCAAGATACAACGCTGACATCCCCCCCCCCCACACACACACACACACCTCTACCACACGCGCACCGCTATGCAACTTCCCCACAACTTCTTCTCAATTGTTAAATCATATATTTTCATATTTGCTTCTTTATATATATATATATATATATATATATATATATATATATATATATATATATATATATATATATATATATATATATATATAATATATATATATATATATATATATATATATATATAATTATATATATATATATATATATGTAATATATATATTATATAAATATTATATACATGTATATATATATATATATATATATATATATATATATATATATATATATATATATACACACACACACATATATATATATATATATATATATATATATATAGAGAGAGAGAGAGAGAGAGAGAGAGAGAGAGAGAGAGAGTTGGAGGACTAATTAGGCCATAGTATGTTGAAGAATGTTGGAGACTGAGGGAGTGAGTGAGTGTTGGAGAAAGATTGATATGGTGTGACAATAATAGGTGTAATAAAACTGAGACAGTAGAATTGATTATAATGTTTCTTATAATGAAATCTTTCAAATGAAAAAAATTTGAGTTCTCAGCTGAGAGGTCTATGACAGATAATATATGGTTCTGATCGAAACATTGTGAGAAAAACGTCTGGTTTAGTCAGCATTTCCCGTTGAGATAAGACTTTTTCTTTTAATTTCGTCTCCATCGGAGATTTATTACAGAATGCTCAGGATGGTACAGTAGACCTACCGAGAAAGATGTCTAGCAATAATTTTTTTTATCTTTTATCATAAAAATACAATTACATCTTAGCAATTTACATTATATACGTAATTATTCTTTACAAAATACTGATATGAACTACATTGTTTTGCATAGTTATAAATCAAATCAATTAATAAATATATAATATGCAATAACTTTTATTGTACAAACGTTTTTAACTTATAATTATGTTACATGTTAAATTAATTATCATAAATGTACTCTTTTGTAAATATCTTATTGAATTCTTTTTTTAAAGTATTCCTTATTAAATTTTTTTGTTTTTAACATTCTATTTCTTATGAATATAAGTAAATTTGGGTCATCCGTTAACAGTCCTATAGATCGCCCATACCACTTGACTCCTGCTAAAAAATCCGATATCAGAACCATTGCAGTATTTTCATCCTTATTTGACACAGTTTCAAAGTCTAATTTCAAAATCTTAAGCAAACTGTTTGTCTTGATCTTACAACAATTTTTTAAAAGTGTCTTAAACCAGTATATTATTTGCTTTAGTGATGGACAGAAATAAATAAAATGCATATTATTTTCTACAGCACCACAAAATAGACATTTATTCTCATTTGTTAAATTCATGATGTACAACCTGTCATTTGTATTTAGTATTTCATGTGTATACCTATAAAGTATTTCCCTGCTGTTCTTATCAATATACTTGTTGTTTACATGTTTTCAAATCAAAGTCCAATTAAAAAGGGGATACAGTAGCTCTATCTTGGGTTTGTAATCTTCACAATTCATAAGCAACCAATAAGTTTCTTTATTTGATACATTTGAATAATTCTTTAAGCGATAGACTTTTCTATGAATATCAATCATCATGCTATAATATACAGGGATAAAAATAGTGCAATCTTTATATTCAATTTTGGTTTCAATTAGAAAAGTTGCCCGAATTTTACAGAAAAAATGCAGCATTTCATAACCAAAACATCTATTTATACAATTTTTCAGAAATGTATGGAACATTGCGGCTTTTGATTTGCACAAAATATTAAATATTCCAACTCCCCCTTTTAATTTATCTAAAAACATAGTTTTTCTTGTAATTGGTTCATAACTGCTATTGCACATGTATTTATACAAACATCTCTGAACTCTTTGAGCACATGTATTTGGTATTGGATAAACATGTGATATATACCATGTTTTTGCGAAGATCTTACAATTAATTACAATAGACTTTTGAAATATTGTCAGTCTCCTATTCTGAAAAATACCAACCATCTTGGTCATCTTATCTTCCAAAG
Organism: Palaemon carinicauda; assembly: GCF_036898095.1. Lineage (NCBI taxonomy): Eukaryota > Metazoa > Arthropoda > Malacostraca > Decapoda > Palaemonidae > Palaemon > Palaemon carinicauda. The sequence continues at coordinate 89,939 of NW_027171887.1, forward strand.
AAGACCAGTTCAACTCAAGACTTTCCTGATAATTATTAGTATGGTAAACTCCTAATACTTGACAGGAATCCTGAAGAAACTGGTGGCCATTAATTGGCCATACCGTTCGGTTTTTCCAACATCCTATACCTAAAATGGAAGTCTTGCTTTTATTCAAAATGGCACCAGACGCAATAATTAGTCAAATCTTTAGGAGACTTTAAAACAGAAGGCCCAGATACAGCCAACCTTTTCCTCCTCCTAGTGGTGTCCGTGAACAGCCCAGGACATGAGAAAGCAGGTGACAGAAACACACCATTGGGGAAGATGCAGAGGCAGACTTCGTTTGGCCTTTTCACATATGAAGTTGGATGGCTTTAAACAAGCACGAAATTTCTCTCTCTCTCTCTCTCTCTCTCTCTCTCTCTCTCTCTGCGAGAGTGATGGGGGACTTTAGTTTGATCGCTCACAACAAACCAACCTATTGAAGTACGGGTGGCCCTAACTATTACACTTTTGCAAATCATTGCGATATGCATACCCTTTCCCCACGTTAAGGTGTCCCCACTCATAAAGAATATATATATATATATATATATATATATATATATATATATATATATATATATATATATATATACTGTATGTGTGTGTTCTGACAGAGTAGTCTACGATGTGTGAGTTATCAATTATGAGAGAGAGAGAGAGAGAGAGAGAGAGAGAGAGAGAGAGCGTTCAATTCCATATATTCCCTAAAATTGTAAAGTAAAATTGTAAAACGTTGTGTTGCAGAGTCCCCCCGCTTGTGCCAAAGGTAAGTGGTAGGCCAAGATCAGCGTCAGTGTTAGAGAGGGAAATAATATCGTCAGCAGGAAAAGTTGAAATATCAAATCTAATTTTCTTTCAAAATATATATTTTTTTTTCAAGTTTCATTACAGACATTAATTTCTCTAAACAAAATGACAGTTTAAAATATATTCCTGATTAAAAAAGAAACCATCTTTCGATATGCGGTAAATCGAAGCCACTCATGAGTTATCGTCGACCTTAAAGACGAGGGAATAGAGAAGGAAATCCTCCCACTGTCACATACGCCCTTCTGGCATTGAAGAAAACGAGCAATTTCTCATAGACATAGAGAGACGCTACACACACACACACACACACACTCTCTCTCTCTCTCTCTCTCTCTCATGAAATAATTTAATTAAGTCATGATATTATGTAGGCGTTATTTACAGATGTTACCAAATTTGAAACATGACAGTCTCATGCATGAGGCCGAGCCTCCACTATAGGCCTAATGCTGAAATGTGTCCTATATGTGAATATCTCAGACAATGTTGTTACATAATGATTTATAAGTATTTTTTATGATAGAAAGAAAGAAAAAATATAATGGTGAAACCAATTATTTAATTTAAAGATTCAAAATCAATTATTAAATAGGAATATTCTCATTTGAACCGAAATGCTGTTGGATTTAAGTATCGGGAACATCAATGATCACATCAAATATTTTATCATTCTATCATTAGTTTCATTCACTTAAAACTCTCTCTCTCTCTCTCTCTCTCTCTCTCTTCTCGGAGTTTCATGATCAAATGAATAGAATTTTGAACAAAAGTTTCTGAGAAAGAATTGATTCAAATAAGCTGTTTCGTTGTGATTAGATTTTCTCATTTTATTTCGTTACTGAGACATGTGAGTGAAGATCTCCTATTTCATTATTGATATATTTTCGATTTAGAACAGAGGCCGACGGAGGAAGCTACCTAACTTCAGTATGTAGACCAATCATAGTGTGAGCAGGGAGGCTAATCACATGGACTTTGGTTTCGTGTGGACGATTAAATTTGAAGTTTTATTTGTTAGTAAATCTCTCTCTCTCTCTCTCTCTCTCTCTCTCTCTCTCTCTCTCTCTCTCTCTCATTACTAAGTATAAAACAAGTCTCCTTATGATAAGAATCAGTTGAAGAAGAGGAGACATTCCTTAGTCATAAAGGAGGATTTTCTAGCATGCAAGATGACTCCTCATTAACAACTGCCTGGCAATCTCCCGGACTGGGGTTCGAGACCCACTCAACCTTTATAGTTTCTTGTGGTGTCTGCAACCTCACCATCCTTGCAAGCTAAGGATGGGGTGTTTGAGGGAACCTTTAGGTCTACCTGCTGAGTCATCATTAACCATCCCCTGGCCTTCCCTGGTCCTAGCTTGGGTGAAGAAGGGACTTGGGCGCTGATCATATGTGTATAGGGTCAGTCTCTAGGGCATTGTCACTGTCTCCTGCCACTGTCATTCGTGAGTAACCTCTAAACACACAGAGAAAAATAAGGTTTTTATATTTCTAGTATAGTATTTGGGTAAATATAGATAAAATCAGCTAATCTCTTACGGAAAGTACAGTCCTACTCTCTCTCTCTCTCTCTCTCTCTCTCTCTCTCTCTCTCTCTCTCTCTCTCTCTCTCTCTCTCTCTCTCTCTCATATCCAGAGACTTTTGTTTAGACTTCCGTTCTTACCCAAGCACACACATTCATGCACATACACAATTATGTTTCATATTTACCTAAAGGCAAAGAATCAACGACTAATTGCATTTAAGAACAAAGGAATAGCAGACAAAGAGTTATCAAATGTGTGTGTGAAAGAGAGAGAGAGAGAGAGAGAGAGAGAGAGAGAGAGAGAGAGAGAGAGAGAATTAAATCCCATATAAACCCTATAATGCTAAAGCGTAGTTTCTTGTTAGTCTCACTTGTTGCCAAATGTAAATGGAACGTCTTATGCAGTATCAGTGTTACTAAGGGAATTAAAGGTGTCAGGAGGAAATTTGGCAACGCTGCTCATCGCTCACTCGAATCATTCTGTTTTTTAATATAAATATTTCTATTTTGTTCACAATGTGTCATTTATTGTTATTTTTATTATATTTACCTTCTATATAATGTTCACATATATCATAAAATGCAAATTTTCAAATATATTCAAAATCATAGACCTATTAAAGTTTAGAAAAGCTGAAACATTACGAATCCTCTGTTGAAGGTTTTAGCCTTGAACAAACACACGCACGCACACTCACATTTATAATAGCAAGTTGCTACACACTAGTCCTTCCCGTACCCTATCAAGTCCCTCCCCTATCCTATACCGTATCCTACATTTTCCCTTCTCCTCTTTCCTACCCTGACCCTCGGGTAATTATTCTCAAAATATTCAGATAATACAGGAAATGTACATAAAAAACCAATTACGTAGGCCTAGTTTTACTTAATCGGCAAGTAGACGTCTTTAGTGTTCGAATGTCTTTAATTCTAACTTCGACTCTGCATAATTATATCATGGTAAAAGTTTTATTATATGGAATATGCATCTGAAAATCAAGAAACTTAGGCCTACTCTTAAGTAAAGCACGAAATTCTCAAATAAAGTTATGATTAACGACACTAAATGCAAGATTCGTAAACGAAGCCGATGCCAAAGGAAATCGAACGAAAATTCTTCCGTTATGAAGACGTATTATTATTGTTATTATTATTATTATTATTATAAAATGCTAAGCTACAACCCTAGTTGGAAAAGCAGGATGCTATAAGCCCAGGGACTCTAACAGGGAAAATAGCCCAGAGAGGAAAGGAAACAAGGAAAAATAAAATATTTTAAGAATAGTAACAACATTAAAATGAATATTTCCTATATAAACTTTAAAAACTATAACAAAACAAGAGGAAGAGAAACTAGATACAACAGTGTGCCCGAGTGTACCCTCAAGCAAAAGAACTAACCCAAGACAGTGGAATACCATGGTACAGAGGCCATGGCACTACCCAAGACTAGAGAACAATGGTTTGATTTTGGAGTGTCCTTCTCCTAGGAGAGCTGCTTACTATAGCTGAAGAGTCTCTTCTACCCTTACAAAGAGGAAAGTGACCACTGAAATTAGAGTGCAGGAGTTAACCCCTTGAGAGAAGAAGAATAGTTTGGTAATCTCAGTGTTGTCAGGTGTGCGAGGACAGATGAGAATCTGTTAAGAATAGGCCAGACTATTCGGTGTCTGTGTAGGCAAAAGGAAGGAACCGTAACCAGAGAGAAGGGTACTAAGTAGTACTGTCTGGCCAGTCAAAGGACCCCATAACTCTCTAGAAGTAGTATCTCAACGGGCGGTTGGTGCCCTGGCTAACCTACTACCAGAAATGACCCTTCATCGTAAGGGCAGAACACCTTACTCCAGATAATTGGATACACACTAAAATGTTGTGTAATTATTTACCTTTTTACTAATTTCATTTATTATTAACTATAAAATATTTCAGTTTTAATTTTCCGTCATATTAGATGGAACAGTGAGACTAGAGGAACAAAATAAGCATCATTGTTCAAACAAACAAGCGCCACTAGCTAGGTCTATGTTCTCATGCAACACACTACACCGCTTAAATGTTTTCTTAGGTTTTACTTACATTAATTATTTGAATATTTTTCGTTATTATTGTTCGAAAATAGAAAATTGAATTGAAAGTTTTAAGCTTAAAACCAAGTTTTAACTACTGGTTTACTGTAGACTGTCACTCGTGTGATCTTGACCACGTGATATGTATACGAGTTGCTCTCTCTCTCTCTCTCTCTCTCCATTAACCCGTTTCCCTCACTCCATTCACCCATTACCCTCACCCCATTAACCCATTTCCCTCACCCTATTCACCCATTACCCTCACCCCATTCATCTAGTACCATCACCCCATTAACCCATTTCCCTAACCCCATTCACCCACTACCCTCAACCAATTCACCCATTACCCTCACACCATTCACCTATTACCCTCACCCAATTCACCCATTTCCCTCACCCCATTCACCCATTACCTTATTCACCCGTTTCCTTCACTCCATTCACCCATTACCCTCACCCTATTCACCTATTACCCTCACACTATTAACTCAGTACCCTCACCCAATTCACCCATTACCCTCACCCTATTCACCCATTACCCTCACCCCATTCCTCCATTACCCTCATCACATAAACCCATTTCCCTCACACCATTAACCCATTACCCCTCACCCCATTCACCCACTATCCTCATCACATAAACCCATTTCCATCACCCTATTCACCCATCACCCTCACCCTATTTACCCATTACCCTCACCCCATTCATCTAATACCATCGCCCCATTAACCCATTTCCCTCACCCCATTCACCCACTACCCTCACCCTCTTCACCCATTACCCTTACTCACTTCACCCGTTTCCCTCACCCCATTCAGCCATTACCTTATTCACCCGTTTCCGTCATCCCATTCAACCGTTTCCGTAACCCCATTCACCCATTACTCTCACCCTATTCACCCATTACCCTCACCCCATTCACCCATTACCCTCGACCCATTAACCCATCACCCTCACCCCATTCACCCATTACCCTCACCCTATTCACCCATTACCCTCATCACATAAACCCATTTCCCTCACCCTATTCACCCATTACCCTCACCCAATTCACCCATTGCCCTCACCCCATTCACCCATTGCCCTCATCACATAAACCCGTTTCCCTCACACCCATTACCCGCACCCTATTCACCCATTATCCTCCTACCATTAACCCATTACCCTCACCCTATTCACCCATTACCTTCACACCATTAACCCATTACCCTCACCCTATTCACCCATTACCCTCAACCCATTAACCCGTTTCCCTCACCCCATTCACCCATTACCCTCACCCTATTCACCCATTACCCTTACCCATTACCTTCACCCAATTCACCTGTTTCCCTCACCCCATTCACCCATTACCTTATTCACCCATTACCCTCACCCCATTCACCCATTACCCTCATCACATAAACCCATTTCCCTCACACCATTAACCCATTACCCTCACCCTATTCACCCATTACCCTCACCCCATTCACCCACTATCCTCATCACATAGACCCACTTCTCTCACACCCATTTCCCTTACCCTATTCACCCATAACCCTCACCCCATTCATCTAATACCATCACCCCATTAACCCATTTCCCTCACCCTATTCACCCACTACCCTCACCCTCTTCACCCATTACCCTTACTCAATTCACCCGTTTCCCTCACCCCATTCAGCCATTACCTTATTCACCCATTTCCGTCACCCCATTCACCCGTTTCCGTAACCCCATTCACCCATTACTCTCAGCCTATTCACCCATTACCCTCACCCCATTCACCCATTACTCTCAGCCTATTCACCCATTACCCTCACCCCATTCACCCATTAACCCATCACCCTCACCCCATTCACCCATTGCCCTCACCCTATTCACTCATTACCCTCACCGAATTCACCCATTACCCTCATCACATAAACCCATTTCCCTCACACCCAATTCCCTCATCCTATTCACCCAATTCACCCATTGCCCTCACCCCATTCACCCATTACCCTCATCACATAAACCCGTTTCCCTCACACCCATTACCCACACACTATTCACCCATTATCCTCCTACCATTAACCCATTACCCTCACCCTATTCACCCATTACCCTCACACCATTAACCCATTACCCTCACCCTATTCACCCATTACCTTCAACCCATTAACCCGTTTCCCTCACCCCATTCACCCATTACCCTCACCCTATTCACCCATTACCCTAACCCATTACCCTCACCCCATTCACCCATTACCCTCACACCATCAACCCAGTACCCTCACCCTCTTCACCCATTACCCTCACCCTCTTCACCCATTACCCTCACCCCATTCCTCCATTACCCTCATCACATAAACCCATTTCCCTCACACCATTAACCCATTACCCTCACCCTATTCACCCATTACCCTCACCCCATTCACCCATTATCCTCATCACATAAATTCATTTCCCTCACCCTATTCACCCATCACCCTCACCCTATTTACCCATTACCCTCACCCCATTCATCTAATACCATCTCTCCATTAACCCATTTCCCTCACCCCATTCACCCACTACCCTCACTCTCTTCACCCATTACCCTTACTCAATTCACCCGTTTCCCTCACCCCATTCAGCCATTACCTTATTCACCCGTTTCCGTCACCATATTCACCCGTTTCCGTAACCCCATTCACCCAATACTCTCAGCCTATTCACCCATTACCCTCACCCCATTCACCCATTACCCTCGACCCATTAACCCATCACCCTCACCCCATTCACCCATTACCCTCACCCTACTCACCCATTACCCTCACCCAATTCACCCATTACCCTCATCACATAAACCCATTTCCCTCACCCTATTCACCCATTAACCCATCACCCTCACCCAATTCACCCATGGCTCTCACCCCATTCACCCATTACCCTCATCACATAAACCCATTTCCCTCACACCCATTACCCGCACCCTATTCACCCATAACCCTCCTACCATTAACCCATTACCCTCACCCTATTCACTCATTACCCTCACACCATTAACCCATTACCCTTACCCTATTCATCATTACCCTCACCCTATTCACCCATTACCCTCAACCCCTTAACCCGTTTCCCTCACCCCATTCACCCATTACCCTTAACCCATTTCCCTCACCCCATTCACCCAATTCACCCGTTTCCCTAACCCCATTCGCCCATTACCCCATTCACCCGGTACCCTCACCCCATTCACCCGTTACCCTAACCCCATTCACCCATTACCTTATTCACTCATTACCCTCACCCCATTCACCCATTACCCTCACACCATCCACCTGTTACCCTCACCCCATTCACCCATTACCCTCACCCCCTCACCCCATTCACCCATTACCCTTACTCACTTCACCCGTTTCCCTCACCCCATTCAGCCATTACCTTATTCACCCGTTTCCGTCATCCCATTCAACCGTTTCCGTAACCCCATTCACCCATTACTCTCACCCTATTCACCCATTACCCTCACCCCATTCACCCATTACCCTCGACCCATTAACCCATCACCCTCACCCCATTCACCCATTACCCTCACCCTATTCACCCATTACCCTCATCACATAAACCCATTTCCCTCACCCTATTCACCCATTACCCTCACCCAATTCACCCATTGCCCTCACCCCATTCACCCATTGCCCTCATCACATAAACCCGTTTCCCTCACACCCATTACCCGCACCCTATTCACCCATTATCCTCCTACCATTAACCCATTACCCTCACCCTATTCACCCATTACCTTCACACCATTAACCCATTACCCTCACCCTATTCACCCATTACCCTCAACCCATTAACCCGTTTCCCTCACCCCATTCACCCATTACCCTCACCCTATTCACCCATTACCCTTACCCATTACCTTCACCCAATTCACCTGTTTCCCTCACCCCATTCACCCTTTACCTTATTCACCCATTACCCTCACCCCATTCACCCATTACCCTCATCACATAAACCCATTTCCCTCACACCATTAACCCATTACCCTCACCCTATTCACCCATTACCCTCACCCCATTCACCCACTATCCTCATCACATAGACCCACTTCTCTCACACCCATTTCCCTTACCCTATTCACCCATAACCCTCACCCCATTCATCTAATACCATCACCCCATTAACCCATTTCCCTCACCCTATTCACCCACTACCCTCACCCTCTTCACCCATTACCCTTACTCAATTCACCCGTTTCCCTCACCCCATTCAGCCATTACCTTATTCACCCATTTCCGTCACCCCATTCACCCGTTTCCGTAACCCCATTCACCCATTACTCTCAGCCTATTCACCCATTACCCTCACCCCATTCACCCATTACTCTCAGCCTATTCACCCATTACCCTCACCCCATTCACCCATTAACCCATCACCCTCACCCCATTCACCCATTGCCCTCACCCTATTCACTCATTACCCTCACCGAATTCACCCATTACCCTCATCACATAAACCCATTTCCCTCACACCCAATTCCCTCATCCTATTCACCCAATTCACCCATTGCCCTCACCCCATTCACCCATTACCCTCATCACATAAACCCGTTTCCCTCACACCCATTACCCACACACTATTCACCCATTATCCTCCTACCATTAACCCATTACCCTCACCCTATTCACCCATTACCCTCACACCATTAACCCATTACCCTCACCCTATTCACCCATTACCTTCAACCCATTAACCCGTTTCCCTCACCCCATTCACCCATTACCCTCACCCTATTCACCCATTACCCTAACCCATTACCCTCACCCCATTCACCCATTACCCTCACACCATCAACCCAGTACCCTCACCCTCTTCACCCATTACCCTCACCCTCTTCACCCATTACCCTCACCCCATTCCTCCATTACCCTCATCACATAAACCCATTTCCCTCACACCATTAACCCATTACCCTCACCCTATTCACCCATTACCCTCACCCCATTCACCCATTATCCTCATCACATAAATTCATTTCCCTCACCCTATTCACCCATCACCCTCACCCTATTTACCCATTACCCTCACCCCATTCATCTAATACCATCTCTCCATTAACCCATTTCCCTCACCCCATTCACCCACTACCCTCACTCTCTTCACCCATTACCCTTACTCAATTCACCCGTTTCCCTCACCCCATTCAGCCATTACCTTATTCACCCGTTTCCGTCACCATATTCACCCGTTTCCGTAACCCCATTCACCCAATACTCTCAGCCTATTCACCCATTACCCTCACCCCATTCACCCATTACCCTCGACCCATTAACCCATCACCCTCACCCCATTCACCCATTACCCTCACCCTACTCACCCATTACCCTCACCCAATTCACCCATTACCCTCATCACATAAACCCATTTCCCTCACCCTATTCACCCATTAACCCATCACCCTCACCCAATTCACCCATGGCTCTCACCCCATTCACCCATTACCCTCATCACATAAACCCATTTCCCTCACACCCATTACCCGCACCCTATTCACCCATAACCCTCCTACCATTAACCCATTACCCTCACCCTATTCACTCATTACCCTCACACCATTAACCCATTACCCTTACCCTATTCATCATTACCCTCACCCTATTCACCCATTACCCTCAACCCCTTAACCCGTTTCCCTCACCCCATTCACCCATTACCCTTAACCCATTTCCCTCACCCCATTCACCCAATTCACCCGTTTCCCTAACCCCATTCGCCCATTACCCCATTCACCCGGTACCCTCACCCCATTCACCCGTTACCCTAACCCCATTCACCCATTACCTTATTCACTCATTACCCTCACCCCATTCACCCATTACCCTCACACCATCCACCTGTTACCCTCACCCCATTCACCCATTACCCTCACCCCCTCACCCCATTCACCCATTACCCTCACCCCATTCACCCATTACCCTCACCCTCATAAAAGGTTTGCAATTCTACATAAATCCTGTTTCAAGTCGGTCCCCATAACATTCAACGTTTGTGGAGAAGCAGCAGAATTCATGTATTAACAAAACAAGTAAAATGATGCTGTAATCAAACCGCCAAGTGTTCTCAATTATTGGTGATGTTGTCAATCCCCAAATTCTCTCTCTCTCTCTCTCTCTCTCTCTCTCTCTCTCTCTCTCTCTCTCTCTGCCACAAAGTTTTCATAACACATGTGAACTCAAGTAGCCTGAACAGCGCCCAAGAGGTTGGATAGAACGAATGACGAATGTGAAATATAAGAGGACATTATTATTATTATTATTATTATTATTATTATTATTAAGCTACGACCCTGCTTGGAAAAGAAGGATGCTATAAGCCCAAGGGCTTCAGCAGGGAAAATAGCCCAGTGAGGAAAGGAAATAAGGAAACAGATAGAATAATATACCCTCAAGCAAGAAAAATAACCCAAGATCATGAATCTTGGATTTAGTATCATTAATCATAACATTATTTGATAATTTCATGCTTTGAGTGTAGGCCTAAGTGACTTGATTTGCAGATGCATATTTCTTGCCTATGATCGTAAAACGTTCACAATGATGACTACTTGTGCAAAGTCAAAGTTGGAATTAATGACATTCGAACACAAAATACTTCTACTTCGAGATCATGTAAAACTAGGCTTACACCATTGTTTCTTATCTACATTTCCTTTATTATTTGAATATTTTGAGCATAATTATCTGAGGGCCAGGGTAGGAGAGAGGAGGGAAGAACGGGGTAGGATACGGTGTAGGATAGGGAAGGGACTTGGTAGGATACGGGAAGGACAAGTGTGAAGCATCTAAGGTCTGTTACAAGGAGCAACGTATGCATGCGCTTGTGCAAGGCTGTTACCTTCAACAGGATTCCTAATGTTTCACCTTTTCTAGACCTTAACAGGTCTATAGGCATAATTATAAATATATTCTTAAGAAGTGGCCTTTTATAATAAAAGAGAAAATAATATATGTAGATAATATAACGAAAATAGTAATCAATGACGCATTATGAGCAATATACAAATATTTATATTTCAAGAAACGAATGATTCCAGTAAGCGATGAGCAGCGTTGTCAAATTTCCTCCTAAAGCCCCCCTGACACTTGCACGCATTCGTGGCACGCACTGGCACGCATTGATGCGCGAACTCGCGTGAACGAGCCGTGAAAATGTCGTGAACAGTGCGGAAACTCGCGTGCCAGAGCGTACCAATGCGTGCCATGCGGGCCCAAAACTTTGAAATGTTTAAAGTTTGTGGCACGCATTGGCACGCACTAAATGGCCGTGAACGATGCGCCAACTGGAGTGAACTGGAGTGAACAGTGAGGGAACTGGCGTGAACTGGAGTGAACTGGAGTGAACGATGCGGGAAGTGGCGTGCACTTTATAATGAAGAGAAACAAAAAGGAAACGAAAATATTAATGAAAAGGAAAGAAAAATAAACCTAGTAAATTTTTATATTTGCTGTTTTAATGTGAAAAAAAAATGATATCTTATTTCAAACTATTTCTATAACTTTATAATGAAGAGAAACAAAAAGGAAACGAAAAAATTAATGAAAAGGAAAGAAAAATAAACCTAATAAATTTTTATATTTGCTGTTTTAATGTGAAAAAAATTATATCTTATTTCAAACTATTTCTATAACTTTATAATGAAGAGAAACAAAAAGGAAACGAAAAAATTAATGAAAAGGAAAGAAAAATAAACCTAATAAATTTTTATATTTGCTGTTTTAATGTGAAACAAAATTATATCTTAAAAATTCAAACTATTTCTATAACTTTATAATGAAGAGAAACAAAAAGGAAACGAAAAAATTAATGAAAAGGAAAGAAAAATAAGCCTAATAAATTTTCATATTTGCTGTTTTAATGTGAAAAAAAAATTATATCTTATTTCAAACTATTTCTATAACTTTATAATGAAGAGAAACAAAAAGGAAACGAAAAAATTAATGAAAAGGAAAGAAAAATAAACCTAATAATTGTTTATATTTGCTGTTTGAATGTAAATATAAAATGATGTCTTATTTCATGCACACACTTATTTTCCTCTATTACCAATCAAGACCCAAAACTTTTGTTTTGAATAAAAATGAACTGAAAAATAAACCCAAGAAATTTTTAAGTTTGCTGTTTGAATGTAAAAATGAAATGATGTTTTATTTCATCAACATACTTATTCTTCTTTATTACCTTAAAATGAAGGGCAAAACAAATTTTTCCTGTTTGCAGTTTTAATGTAAAAATAAAATGATTTCTTATTTCAACACACTTTTTTCTCTATTACCTTAAAATCAACAGCCTAAAAACTTTTCATGTTTGCTGCTTTTAATGTTAAAATAAAATGCTTTCTTAATACTTGTACATATTTCATGTCTGCTATTTATATGTAAATCAAATGCTTTTTTATTGAAACTAAAATAAAGGGCAACAAAAAATACAAACGAAAAAGATACGTTTCTTCTCCTCAATGCAATGGTGTCTCTGACAGAAAGCATTGTTGTCTCTTCCGAACCCAATCCAAGAATGTCCTCGGGTTGGAGAAGTCCCGTTTTTATATGGAGTGGCCAATTCGTGAACTGGCGTGAACTGGCGTGACCAATGCGGAAACGATGCGGAATGATGAGTGAACTCGCGTGAACGTGTCGTGAACGATGCGCGAACTACGCGTGCCAATTCGTGCCATCGCGTGAACGTCGCGTGAACATCGCGTGAACGATGCGCGAACTGGAGTGAACTGGTCGTGAACAGTGCGCGAAAAACACCAGTGCGTGCCAAAAAGTGGCACGCACTGGCGCGCATCAATGCGTGCCAGTGCGTGGCAAAAATGCGCGCAAGTGTCAGGGGGGTTTAACACCTTTATTTCCCTTAATAACACTGATACTGAGGTAGATGTTCCATTTACATTTGGCAACAAGTGAGACTAATAAGAAACTACGCTTTAGCATTACAGGGAATATGTGGAATAGAATTCTCTCTCTCTCTCTCTCTCTCTCTCTCTCTCTCTCTCATTTGATAACGCTTTGTCTGATATCCCTTCGTTCTTGCATAACATTATCCGTTGCTTATTGGTATATATGAAACGTGATTGACTGTCTAAGCAAAGGTCTGTGTGTACGAGAGAGAGAGAGAGAGAGAGAGAGAGAGAGAGAGAGAGAGAGATTCGTACTCACTAAAGTTTAGTGACTAAACCAAAGTCCATCTAGTCGACTTCTCTGCTTCCACCATGGCTGGTTTACACACACGGACATAAGGTAGCTTCCCCCATCGGCCTCCCCTCTAAATCAGAAGTATTACTAATAATAAAATGGTCTACAACAACACGTGTCAATAAGGGTTTGATTTCAATCTTCAATCGTCTATGTCTACAAAATGAAATAAAAGGATAAGTTCGAAACACAACGAAACTTCCCCTTTGAATTTAATGTTTTCCTGATAGTTTCGTTCTAAGATTTATTCGATTGATCACGAAGCTCCAGAGATGATATTTCTAGAATAATTTCAGTCAGAGAGAGAGAGAGAGAGAGAGAGAGAGAGAGAGAGAGAGAGAGAGAGAGAGAGAGAGAGAGAGAGAGCACATACGAACGAAACGTCATAAGCCCTCTATTCTCAAAGTCCTAATGTTCGATTTGGCTTATCAACATCGGCTTCGTTTTCAAAATTTGGATTTTAAGTTGTAAATCATAACTTTATATTTGAAGTGTCATTTTGCTGTAGGCCTAAGTGACTTGATTTGCAGATGCCTATTCCATGCCTAAAGCCGTAAAGCTTTTACAATGATAACTACTTATGCGAAGTCGAAGTTAGAATTAAAGTCATTCGAACACTAAATACGTCTCCTTCGCGATTACTGTAGGATAAAGTGAATGAATTTGATACGTAAAACTAGGCCTACGCCATTGTTTTCTATGTAGGATTTCTTTAGTATTTGAATAATTTTTGCATAACTACCTGAGAAGATAATTATTTTTCTTTTATTTAGTCTAGTGAAATGGAATAGGACTAACATCTACGGTCCGTTGCAAGGAGCATCTTGGTCTGGTAAATGTGCAGGCGTGCGTTTGTTTGCGCAAAAATAATACCATGAACAAATGAGATTTCTAGGCGATAATAAGTGTATAATTAAAAAATATATATATATTTGAAAATTTGCGTTTCATTATAAATATGAAAATTATATAAATAATATAATGAAAATAACAATAAATGACACATGATGAACAAAATAGAAAGAAAAGAAAAGAAAACAATAGAGAAAACCTACTTAGGAAACAATGGCGTAGGTCTACTTTTACATATCAAAATTCATTCATTTTATCCTAACTTCGTATGTGCTCTCTCTCTCTCTCTCTCTCTCTCTCTCTCTCTCTCTCTCTCTCTCTCTCTCTCTCTCTCTCTCTCTCTCTCAAGCAAACCTTTCGACTTAGAAAGAAAAGGAATCATACTAAATATTTTATTCATGACCTCTTTAGCAGGAGGAGGAATTTATATTTGAATAATATATATTTTCCGCTTTATATACCATCCAAGTGAGTTTCTTTTTCCTGTAAATAGAAAAATTCAACCTGATTAGTTTATTGGCAATTCTGGGCCCCTCCTGTTATGGTCATCCATTTTTGCTAGAACTGTTTACGA
>NW_027171887.1:107500-110417 GCF_036898095.1 Palaemon carinicauda
ATCAGCAGCCTTTGCCTGGTCCTCTCTGCTCCTATCTTAATGGAGAGGTGACTTGGGCGGTGAGCTTATGCATCTAAGATCAGCCTCTGTGGCATTATCCTGTCCCTTGTCTCTGCCATTTTTGAGGGACCTTTAAGCCCATGAGAATGTGCACACCTAATTTGGGTCCAACGTTGCTAACGGTACATTCGCATCGAGAAACGAAGACTTAGAATATGTTTTCTTAAAAAATTCCTTGCTCAGAATTACTCCATTTCTTCAAATTTCAGGTATATTTATATAAACTAATTCGAATCAAGAAAAAACGTCACCAGGATGCTTATAATCATGGTCAATAATATAAAAATTTTGCTTTGAAAATTACATAAGTTTTACCCTTAAACCGTAACAATAATTGAAGTGTCAAACTGTATTAATGCTTTGACTAGTGCTGATATTACAACGGCTCTTTGCATTCTTTGATTAAATTGAAAAATAAAGGTGTTCTGAGAGCAATTGGCAGTGATATGCACATGTAGTTCATTTATTTCCTTATTTCCTTTCCTCACTAGGCTATTTTCCCTGTTGGAGCCCTTCCACTGCTTCTTTGGTAATTATTAAGGACCCATTCTGTTATATTTTATGAGAGAGAGAGAGAGAGAGAGAGAGAGAGAGAGAGAGAGAGAGAGAGAGAGAGAGAGAGAGAGAGAGAGAGAGAGTCTAGTTGCTGACTGAATTAATTGAAGGTAAATAATTCCTTAAGACAAATTGAATACTGACATAACCATGACTTGTCATTACTTAAATTGATCAGTTGTAAGCAGAAGCAATAATGAATAATGAGGGAATGAGGACACAAGCCGAATTTAGATAATCACCACAGACACACACAAACACACATTATTTAGAAATATCCAGATGAGGGCGTCTCCAATTGGACGCAAGTTACGAAACTACAAAGATAATTTTAATATCTTTTTAAATTGGCGATGGGACATTTTCAATCAATTCTTTAATCCGCGAAAATTGAGGTTTATTTACCAAAACAAAGATGTACGTCAAGGCAATCAATTTTTACTTCTCCCTCCCCCCCTTCTTTCATTATTTATCATTGTTTCTTCTTATTCCCCTTCTTTCAATCCCTATCTTTTCCTGTATCCCAATTCTTTCGCAACAGCAGCAATTTTATTACCACCCAAACCAGCTGATTGACAGGAGGCCTTCTACTGCCCCGCCCCCCCCCCCCCCCTCAGGACCGTAGGAAAAAGCGAGCCAATATTCCCAGGACCGAACCCAGGGGAGAGAATTGGGATACAGGAAACGATAGGGATGGAAAGAAGGGGAATAACAAGAAACAATGATAAATATTGGGTCAAGAGAGAGAAGAAAGTAATAAGAATTGATTGCCTTTACGTACTTCTCTATCTCGGTAAGTAAACCTCAATTTCGCGAATTAAAAAGTTGATTGAAAATGTCCGATCGCCAATTTAAAAAGATATTAAAATGATCTTTGCAGTTTCGTAATTTGGGTCGTATTGAAAACCTCCTTGTCTGGAAATTTCAAAGAATAATAGTGTATGTGTGTGTGTGTGTGTCTGTCTGTGATGGTTATTTAAATTCGTCTTGTGTCCTCATTCCCTCATTATTCATTATCGCTTCTGCTACAACTGATCAATATAAGTAATGACAAGTCATCTTATGTCAGTATTCAAATTGTCTTAAGGAATTATTTACCTTCAATTAATTCAGTCAGCAACTAGTCTCTCTCTCTCTCTCTCTCTCTCTCTCTCTCTCTCTCTCTCTCTCTCTCTCTCTCTATATATATATATATATATATATATATATATATATGTATATATATATACATATATATATATATATCTATATATATATACAGTAATATATATATTTATATATATAGTATATATATATATGTATATATATATATATATATATATATATATATATATATATATATAACTGTATATGTTTATATATATCTACATATATATATATATATATATATATATATATATATATATATATATATATATATATAGTGTGTGTGTAAACAAGGAGAAGGACATTTAATAGATAGACAAGGAATAACCGAATGGGTTCCCTAGTTATCGCAAAACCACCAGGGAAAGAGAGAGAAAACTATGGATTAACGAACTAAGAAAATTTGTTGGGTTTAAACTGCATAGAAAGACCATGAAAAACGCGAATTGGTAAAAAAAGTCCGAGGCTTTGTTCTGCAGTGGACTACTAATGGCTTGATATATATATATATATATATATATATATATATATATATATAGTATATATATATATATATATAATTATAGCGAGAGAGAGAGAGAGAGAGAGAGAGAGAGAGAGAGAGAGAGAGAGAGAGAGAGAGAGAGTGAGAGAGAGAGAGAGAGAGAGAGAGAGCATTCTTTTCACATTTCATATCCGTTTATTCACAGACAAGATGTCTGTGAATAAACGGATATGAAATGTGAAAAGAATGCTCTCTCTCTCTCTCTCTCTCTCTCTCTCTCTCTCTCTCTCTCTCTCTCTCTCTCTCTCTCTCTCTCTCTCTTACACTGGCCATTAGAATAGGGATAGAATTTTTCCATAAATTGGAGTGAAATCGAACGAAGAAGTAAAGGAATGAAATCCTCGGAAAGAACAAAATCATCTTCAGCGTAAAATTTCTCCTGTTTCCTCCGGAAACACTTTGAAGATTCCTACGAGAGAGAGAGAGAGAGAGAGAGAGAGAGAGAGAGAGAGAGAGAGAGAGAGAGAGAGAGATATTTGAGATTCCTTATTCTTCCGATTATTTCCCTAATTGTTAACACGAATACAAAGGAAATTCATAAGGAAGGCGAACATTACAATCTGGGATATGAACGAAGATGAAATAAGAACGCTTCCAGAACGGTCCTTCAGA
>NW_027171888.1:0-12500 GCF_036898095.1 Palaemon carinicauda
TAGAAGCCTCTCTCTCTCTCTCTCTCTCTCTCTCTCTCTCTCTCTCCATGTATTGTTTGTAGACGCATTTATCTTCTGAATATCTTCATATTTGTAATATTTTCTTTATAATGCTAAAGCATAGTCTTTGGATAGCCTCGTATGTGCCAAATGTAAATGGAACGTCTAATGCAGTATCAGAGTTATTAACCCTGGATAGGTACGCTCCTCGGACACCCCTTTAAGGGTATACTCGGACGCGAACGACCCCGACGGCAAAAAAAATTCTTGAAAAATCAGTTTTTGCAGTAACCTCCTTTTTTCTTTTGCCAAAAAAAACTTCAATGAATGCTTAAAACAACTGTAAAGATAAATACTACTCATCTGCAGAAAAAACTATTTATTATAAATATTTTAAAAAATTAAGTAGAAAAAAAAAAGACCTGACATATAAATTCATAAAAAAAAAGTTTATACATATATACACAATTCCTTTTAGGAATTGATTCTTGAATGTTTAGGACACATCTTGATGTATTTTGGATGAAGTCAGACCCATGGAGGTGAAGATCTGAAATGAGAAAAAAAGGGTAACTTTTTTTGGCCAAAAAAATTTGTCCAAATTTCATGATTTTTTTTGGATACCCAAATGAAATAGGAAGTGGCTAATTTTTTTAGGGAATAAACATATGTTATCCTAAAATAGAAATATGTAAAAAAATCTTCATTATTTTGTAAATTACATTTATATCAGGGGCCATATCTAAAGGTAATTTTTTGAGTACTTAGAAATTTCGTAAAAAAATACATATATTTAATATATAATATGATATTTATGCAGGTAAAAATATACCAAAATATCACAAATTCTATAGGGAACAAGAATATATATAGATAGGGCAGCTTACGCTTCGGATATGTCCACAAAATGGCCGCCAACCACACTGACTCAGACTCCCTAATCTGCCACTTGAAATGTAGGAAGGGTATGTCAATTTCAAGGTGTTATTTACTAATCTAATTATTATTGGATATGCATAAAAATTGTATGGTGGGTTGTTGGATAATTGACGATTATTTTACGACTATAAAATTAAAATTCTGACACAAAAAAATTTTTTTGAAGGGAAATAAAATCGAAAAAAAAAAATGTAAAACAATATAATATTTTAGCTAAAAAAAAATTGATGATATTCGATCAAAAAAAAAAGTAAACAAAATTTTCCGACCAATAAACATCTAGAGGAATCATTACTCTGTGATAGTTCCTTAGTACGTAGTAATTTTGAAAGAATTGGGAAAAAACGAAAAAATGGCAATCACCGGAAAATCGAACACATACCTATATATACGCCATATCTGGCTAAAAAAAAGATAGGCATGGGTAGCCAGATCATCTAGAAACACTTTCCAACACTATAAAAATATAAGTTTTGCGACACTACTTGCCAATTCCTTACGGTAACATGACTAAGCAAAAAAATGCAAAACAAATAAAAAGGGGCACTCGCAGAAAAATGGCTAACATTCTAATATACGGCATTTCAGAAAAAAAAATTTCTGCCACGTGCTAGGCAAACCATCAAGGCACATTTTCCGACAAATAAACATCTAAATGAATAATTACTCTGTGATAGTTCCTTAGTACGTAGTAATTTTGAAAGAAATGGGAAAAAACGAAAAAATGGCAATCACAGGAAAATCGAACACATACCTATATATACGCCATATCTGGCTAAAAAAAGAAGATAGGCATGGGTAGCCAGATCATCTAGAAACACTTTCCAATACTATAAAATTATAAGTTTTGCGACACTACTTGCCAATTCCTTACGGTAACATGACTAAGCAAAAAAATGCAAAACAAATAAAAAGGGGCACTCGTGGAAAAATGGCCATTCTAATATACGGCATTTCAGAAAAAAAAAATTTCAGCCACGTGCTAGGCAAACCATCAAGGCACATTTTCCGACAAATAAACATATAAATGAAATATTACTCTGTGATAGTTCCTTAGTACGTAGTAATTTTGAAAGAAATGGGAAAAAACAAAAAAATGGCAATCACAGGAAAATCGAACACATACTTATATATACGCCATATCTGGCTAAAAAAAAATAGGCATGGGTAGCCAGATCATCTAGAAACACTTTCCAACACTATAAAAATATAAGTTTTGCGACACTACTTGCCAATTCCTTACGGTAACATGACTAAGCAAAAAAATGCAAAACAAATAAAAAGGGGCACTCGCGGAAAAATGCCCAACATTCTAATATACGGCATCTCAGATAAAAAAAAAGACATGCACGTGTTAGCCCAACCATCAAGGCACACTTTCTAACACATAAACATGAAAAAAAATCAATAATATACGGCAATTCCTTACTACGTAGTAAATTTTTACAAATATTGAAAAAAAAACAGAAATTGGCAACCGCAGTTAAATACCCAATATACCAATAACTACGTCGTATCTGACAAAAACAAAATCACGCATGGGTAGCCAGATCATCTAGACACACTTTCCAACACTAAAAAAGCAAAAGTTTTACGACACTATTTCGCAATATCTTACGGAAAATTGACTTGGCACAAAAATGAAAAAAAATGAAAAAGGGACACTCGCGGTAAAATGCCCGACATTCTAATATACGGCATCTCAGATAAAAAAAAAGACATGCACGTGTTAGCCCAACCATCAAGGCACACTTTCTAACACATAAACATGAAAAAAAAAATGAATAATATACGGCAATTCCTTACTACGTAGTAATTTTTACAAATATTGAAAAAAAACAGAAATTGGTAACCGCAGTTAAATACCCAATATACCAATAACTACGTCGTATCTGACAAAAACAAAGTCATGCATGGGTAGCCAGATCATCTAGACACACTTTCCAACACTAAACAAGCAAAAGTTTTACGACCCTATTTGGCAATATCTTACGGAAAAATGACTTGGCAAAAAAATGAAAAAAAAGGAAAAAGGGCCACTCGCGGTAAAATGGTCCTCGTGGTGATGAACGACATTTTAACTAAAAAAAAAATCATGCACATGGTAGCCAAACAATCCACCAAGACTTTCCACAACTGATAACCTATACAAGTTGCACCATTCTACGACAATTTCATAATACGTAATAACTTTGATAATTATGCAAACTACCTTAGAAGGGTAAACTCGGTCGCGAACGACCCCGACGCGTCTCAGAAATCGGGGAAGGAGTACAGCTACAGCAATGCACATCTGGACACTACTAGAGCGTGTAGGGGAGACACCTCCTGCAGGTCGATCACCCACAAATTCAGTCACGGGGGTGAGTCACGTGAGAAAAACCTGTTTTTTTTTGACGCTCGGGGTCGCAAACGACCCATCGTACCTATCCAGGGTTAAAGGATATGATGTTGTCAGGAGGAAATTTGGCAACTCTGCTCATCGCCCACTCAAATCATTGTTTTTTTTTTTTTTTTTTTTTTTTTTTTTTTTTTAGATATAGCCATTTCTATTTTGTTCATCATGTGTCATTTACTGTTATTTTCATTATATTATCTACATAATTTTCATATTTATTTTTTCAAATATATATGTTTTTAAATAATATTATAGACTTACTATCGCCTAGAAATCTGATATGTTCAAGGTATTATTTTTGCGCAAACAAACTGACCGTTGATGTTAGTATTATCCCATCCCAAAAGCCCTGTGTCTCTCCTATCCCATTTCACTATGCTAACTGCAAAAAAATTAATGATCTTTTCAGGTAATTAGGCCAAAATTATTCAAACAATAGAGAAAACCTACATAGAAAACAATGGCGTAGGCCTAGTTTTACGTATCGAATTCATTCACTTTATCCTAATCGCGAAGGAGACGTATCTATATAGTGTTCGAATGTCTTTAATTCTAACTTCGACTTCGCATAAGTAGTTATTATTGTAAAGGTTTTACGGTTTTAGGCATTGGATAGGCATCTGCAAATCAAGTCATTTAGTTCTACACTAAAATAAAGCTATGATTAACAGAATTAAACCTAAATGTGTGTATATATATATATATATATATATATATATATATATATATATATATATATATATATATATATATATATATATATATATCCACTAACAAACAATTTTCAAATCCTGCAATTTGGCACAAAATCTTTCCTGAAACCTCCAACTCTTTCAAGAGGGCAAGGCAATATGAAACTATCGCTCAATTCAGAATAAAATGTCTTGTTTCATTGGACGAAATAATATGAAAATATCGTTCAACTCAACGCAGTTCCGATAGGCCCTGCTGCTTCCTCCGGTGCCTTAGATGACCGCGGAGGTAGCAGCAGTAGGGGATTCAGCGTTATGAAGCTTCAGCTATGGTGGATAATGTGGGAGGGTGAGCTGTGCCTTGATATATATATATATATATATATATATATATATATATATATATATATATATATATATAACAAATCTAGCCGTTTTTGTGTATACCTTCTCTGAGTGGGAATACCTTAATAAGGTGAAATGGTTTGTGTATCACCATGATCAACAAAGCTGTACTAGTCAGAGCCACTCACACTAGGTCGGTTTGCTGTGAGTGATCACACAAAAATCTCCCACCATCACCTATCCACAGTGGCTAGCGTTTTGGTGAAAACTGGCCAAACCCCAGACATGAATAAGAACATGTCTGAGGCATTTTTTGAGCAATATACTAGAAACGGCTGCATTTGTTTTTGCTGTTGTTGCTGTATTATATCTATCTATCTATATTTACATATTATATCAAATCATAGCGTCTGCCACAGTCTCGGTCTAGAATTAAAAATAGCATTTTTGCTACCTCATGAAACTCTGTCAGTAGAACCGACCAGAGCATCTCTCTCTCTCTCTCTCTCTCTCTCTCTCTCTCTCTCTCTCTCTCCACAAGCACATTCTATTTCATGTACAAAGGTGTATTAAGCCAATTTCTTTTTCAATGTATTATGTATTTGTAAATTGTATTCGAGTAAATACTCCAATATTTGTCTGACAATTTTATCAAATTCTTATGAAGGTATTTCAAAGAGACGTTATTGGGCAGTGCTGCCATTAGTCGTTTCATCTGGAGTTTGGCCAGGTTTCATCACTACGCTGGCCAACTGCCGATTGGTGATGGTGGGAGACTTTAGTCTGATCACTCACAGCAAACCAACCTAGTATGAATGTCCCTGACTATAATAGAGTTGCTGATCATGATACAAAAACACCCTCTAACCACGTTGAGAGAGAGAGAGAGAGAGAGAGAGAGAGAGAGAGAGAGAGAGAGAGAGAGAGAGAGAGAGAGAGAGAATAAATGTTTAGACATGGTTGAAAAGGAAAAGAACTAATTAAAATATATCTTAAGTAGAACTTAGGATAGCTTTACTAGTAAGAGAATTAGATGAGGAACGTTTGATATAAAGTGATAAGAAGCAAATACGAATAAATATGATCTGAGATTAGAGAAAAAGTTGGAGGGACCAAATATAGTCTAGGAAATTGGCGGGAAGTTGCATGGCGGTACGTGTGGGGTTGAGGTAGTGGGGGGGGGGGGGTTTGTTCCTTTAGGGGGGGGGGGTTCGGAGTTGCAGTTTGAACCGATGACGGTTGATGGCGTTTCAATTTCAGCGTTCAATCTGTACTTATTTGTCGGAGGTGTGAATGTCCTGTTTTATTGTGATACCAATTATGATACATTACACATATTGCATAATCTTGGATTCATTATGTATAACCTGTAATAGGTTTTAAAAGATATTAAGTGTAGGCCAACGCTTTCGTGTGTGTGTGTGTGTGTGTGTGTGTGTGTGTGTGTGTGTGTGTGTGTGTAGACCATTTCGAATGTTTAAGGCTGTCCGGCAAATCCTCTACGATTTTACATTGACATTTTTATTTGTTCAACGTAGATGTATTGATTGAGAGTTTCTAGCTATGTGGCACTGTACACCACGCTCAACTGAACGAAATTATTTGAACAGGAAAAGGAAACATAATGAATATGTAGGTTAGACCCATTTGTACAAACATGTTCACACACACACACACACACACAATTTCAGATTCAAAGAGGTTGTTGAACACCTTCCATTCAGATGTGACTCATTATTCCTCTTAACTAAGAAATGTGCAGTCCTTGGAGTGACATTATAATCAAGTAACTAATTATTATTATTATTATTATTATTATTATTATTATTCTAAATGAAAAAATCCCAAGTGATTTCGTTTCGATTTTCTCTCAGAATAATATGTTATTTCCAAAGCACTCGGACTGTGGGACCCTCTGTTCTTCCTCAGATTTGACCGATATTTTCACACTATTTTGGTCGATGAAACTAGGAATTTTCCTCTGAATTGAGCGATAGTTTCATATTGCTTCGCACTTTGGAATGAATTAGAGGGTTTAGGCGCCAAGTTGCAGGATATGGTAATTGGCCATTAGTGGATAACAAATGCAGTCCACTGCAGCACTAAGGCCTCAGACATGACTTGAGTCGCATCTGGTGTTTGGCCAATTTTCATAATAATAATAATAATAATAATAATTTCTTACATCATTTATTTATCTCCTTATTTCCTTTCCTCACTGGGCTATTTTTCCCAGTTGGAGCCCTTGGGCTTATAGCATCTTGCTTTTCCAACCAGTGTTGTAGCTAAATAATAATAATAACAATAATATCGACATCAAATGCAGCCGTTTCTAATCCAGTACAGGACAAAGACCTCAGACATGTCCTTATTCCTATCTTGGGTTTGGCCAGTTTTCATCACCCGCTGTCCAGTTGCGGATTAGTGATGGTGGGAGACTTTAGTCTGCTCGCTCACAGCAAACCAATCTAGTATGGGTGGCCATGACTTAGCACAGCTTTGTTGATCATGTCGATACACCTCTCTCTCTCTCTCTCTCTCTCTCTCTCTTGTTGCATATTATACTTTCTGTGTTTGTGTGTGAGTGAGTCCTTGGAGAGTCACTTCCCTGACTGCTGATAGCTGACTCAGAGTCGCTGACACTGTCTGTGACTAACCGACCACTCTCTCAGCAAGCTGTCAGCCAGGACTGTCACTGCTCGCAGTTTGACAGTCTAAACAGTTTGACTGAGACAGTTTTTGATACTGTTGTAGTTGGGAAAGTGTATATTAACATATAAAATACATTCGGACTCGATAACAAAATCTATCATGAATGATGGAAGAGGCTGGACATATAGGCTCTCTATAACTTGGGAGAAGAATGCTCTCTCTCTCTCTCTCTCTCTCTCTCTCTCTCTCTCTTCTCTCTCTCTCTTCCTATACAGCTTTACTTGTTGTTTCCAGCTTTCAAAGGTAAACTAATAGATAAATGAAATTGTGTGTCCAAAGGTGTTGGCGACGGTGCAAGGAGCCTAGTCCTTAGCAAGGCGGTGGTTCATAAGTGAGACTACTGATTATTTAAATGCAATCTTGAGATTAGCTGGTATTTCCAAGCAACAGAGACTCTTTCAATTGCTTGCACGACGTTTACAGCAATTAAATTATCAAACCAGATTTCACACAAATGGTTCAGAGACTCAGAATCTGAGTAACATGTTGACAGCAGATATCACGTGAACTTTGGGTTTCATAAAGGCTTTCAAGTTCGCATGACTGAGACTTTGACTTCAATTTAACATAAGCAGCTATTATATCACTCTTTTCTTGGGGCAACATTAGCCGAAAATTGATAGGTTTTACCTACACGTAATATATAAATAATTCTGGTATTACCTTCTATTGTATTCGTTACTTACATAAGTTGGAATTTTTTTAAAATGAAGTCGAAGTCAAAGCCAATCGACTCGGCGAGAGGTTGATGGAAAGTAAAGGCGGGAAATTTCGGTTTATGACTATTTTGGAATCGACAACAGCTAATAATATAAACGAATAAAACATTGAATAATGTGAGAGAGAGAGAGAGAGAGAGAGAGAGAGAGAGAGAGAGAGAGACCACCTATTGATATGCGGTAAATCGAAGCTACTCATGAGTTATCATCGACTTTAAAGACAAGGAAATAGAGAAGGAAATCCTTCCACTGTCACATACGCCCTTCTAGCCTTGAAGGAAACGAGCAAGTTACCATAGAGAGACATCTCTCTCTCTCTCTCTCTCTCTCTCTCTCTCTCTCGGAGTTTCATGAACAAATGCTTGTGATAAATAAGCCTCTTTTATTTTCTAGTTCCATTTTATTTCCCTTTTTGTGGATTGAAAGTATCCACATCTCTAGGTGGTCTCTGGTTCTGGTTCCTGGTTCCTGGTTCAGGGGGTAAGACATAGCCTTTGCAACGGCGCCTCTAAAGTTTATCTTCTTATACTGTTTTGTCTTTTCCTTCACATCAGGTTTAATACTTCTTTTTCTTTTCTATATTTGTTTCACTAAATAAAATAATCCTACAATTTTCTTTGGGTCTTCCTCGTATGGTCGTTGTAGCTCAATTATTTCATTCCTTTCTTTTCGTGTTGGCTTGTGGAGGAAAGCCATAGACTTCTTATAAATAATACATAGTAGACCACTTCATGGTAGCTTGCGTTCGGTCAGCTGGTGGCCATCTTGGTTTACTAACTTTTTAATTTAAGGTCTGCTTATCTAGTCCTGTACAGCAGGGGAACCCTACTCTCTACAGGACCTCCACGGATGTTTTATGATGCTATAAGCACAAGGACTCCAACAGGGAAAATAGCCCAGCGAGGAAAGGAAATAAGGAAAAATTACAAGAGAAGTTTAAAAACAATGATAACATAAAATTAAATCTTTCATCATACAGAAACTAGTTGTTTACAAGAGAAAAAAAAAAGAACTAAACATCTCATTAACCCTGTATGCAATATCTGGCAGCTTTGAAGCAGCTCCAAATATCTCACTATTCTCACTACTCTCAGATCTAGTCATATTAATAGAATTTTGTTGCTGCCTATTGGTAACGTTCCTGCCTGGTGATTACCAGGGGGAAGTTCGAGTCGCCCTCAAACTCGGTAGTTCTTTGGTCTCTGTAACCCTACCATCCGTGTGAGCTAAGGGTAGGGGGGGGGGGGGCATCTGGGGGAGCCTATCAGTCCGGTCTAGGACTTTTTGTCCTAGACTTTCTGGCGCAGGACATTTTGACGCAGGACTTTTTTCATTCTTCAATAGAATCCCTGAATAATTTAAGAAATAAATTTGCATTATAGTTTCATTTCTAAACCTGTCCTGCCATTTGATAATAATAATAATAATAATAATAATAATAATAATAATAATAATAATAATATATAGTTTTTACTTATATCACATACATTCCTAAATTCCTCTCAACTTTGACCCCAAATGAGGAAGATAATGAGAGAGTAGAAGAGAAGACAATCTTTTTCTACTACAGTACTGTGTAGAGGAGATCACGTGACCTATAGAAATAAGAAGAAACTCCTCATAGTAGCTATTATAGACTTTAGTAAAGCCTTCTACTCTTAAATTATTATTACTAGCCTAGCTACAACCCTCATTGGAATAGCAAGATGCTATAAGCCCAAGGGCTCTAACAGGGAAAAAATAGCCCAGTGAGGAAAGCAGTATTTAAATATTATTTAAAACTATCGGACTGTAACATATATAAATAATTGAGGGTCACTTAGAAGAGCACAGACCTCCGCTGCGGCAGCTTATTTCTCGGTCTATTACTTGACCGTGACCTTGACCTTTGATCTTGACCTTTCAAAACTTGTTTCCAGCTTTTTACGTAACAGTTAATCCCTGATAGTTTCATTACTCTATGATTAAAATGTGATCAGGAAGTTGTTCACAAACAAACACACACACACAGGGGTTGAAAACATAACCTCCTTCCAACTTCATTGGTACACACACACACACACACACACACATATATATATATATATATATATATATTATATATATATATATATATATTATTTGTTAAGGTATAAACCTAGTTGGGAAACCAGGATGCTATAAGCGCAGGAGCTCCAACAGGGAAAACAGCTTAGTGAGGAAAACGAACAAGGAAAAATTAAGTATTTTAAGAAGAGTAATATTAAAATAAATATTTTCTATATGATTCTTTCAGTCGAGAAACATGCCAAGCTCAATTTTGGGACAAAATAGTTTTATTAAATAAAACTATTTTGTCCCAAATAGAGAGAGAGAGAGAGAGAGAGAGAGAGAGAGAGAGAGAGAGAGAGAGAGAGAGAGAGAGAGAGAGAGAGTCTGACCATAATTCGTATTCCAAAAGTTTAACCTCAATTTTTATTTTTATTTCGAAATCAGATGTATTTATTTTCAAAATTATTCATTTTATAGTTTTCCAATTATTATTATTACCATATATTTCCTTGTTTCCTCTCCTCACTGGGCTATTTTTCCCTGTTGGAGCCCTTGGGCTTAGAGCATCTTGCTTTTCCAATTAGGGTTGTAGTTTGGCTAATAATAATAATAATAATAATAATAGAGTGAGTAGGCCTACATGACATCATTTTTGTATCATTAATTTGAGCTTTTCAAATTCATTCCTTCTTTCTAATCCCAAAAGAAGAAGAAGAAGAAGAAGAAGAAGAAGAAGAAGAAAAAGAAGAAGAAGATATAATATAATCAACCATTATCCTTTTCATAATCTAAAGATCTCTGAATTTTTAAACTTTTCACATTTTACTTATAATTTTGAGAATTAGAATTTCTTTAGAATAAAATCTCAACATAATTAACCATCTAGTTGTAGAAGCTGATGTATAAAAGGCACAGTTTCGTCTAAACAATTCTTAGTGAATAAAATATGAAGAAAATGAATAATCATCGATTATTAAACCAAAGATTTTAAGTCTGAAAACTTTAAGAAGCTGAGGAAACACATTAACGCCACTAAGGTATCGTCTTCAATGGAAATGATAGTATTTGGTTGTGTGTGTGTGTGTGTGTGTGTGTGTGTGATCAGTCTCTAGGGCATTGTCCTGTTCCTGGCCTCTGCCATTCACGAGTAACCTTTAAACCTTAGGTTACCCAGTTTACGAGTTGAGTGCGCTTACCACTACGCCACGAGTTCTACAGAGAGAAATAGATGTCGATCAAACAAATTAGAAAGAAAGAGAGAGAGAGAGAGAGAGAGAGAGAGAGAGAGAGAGAGAGAGAGAGAGAGAGAGAGAGAGATTTAACACCAAAAAAGCACACGACGAACGAACTCAAAAGCTTGTTCGTCTCTGAGTACAATCGTTCGATTTGATTTGACTTTGGCTTCGTTTGTAAAATTTATATTTAAATCTGTAAATCATAATTTCATTTTACTAACTTGTGCTTTATTTTTGTTTATGTCTAAGTCACTTGATTTGCACATGCCTATTTCATGCCTATAACCGTAAAAGGTTTACAATGATAACTACTTAATCAGAGTCAAAGTTAGAAATGAAGACAATCGAACACCAAATACGTCTATCTCTCGATTAGAATAAAGTGAATGAATTTTGATACACAAAACTAGGCCTACGACATTGGTTTCTGTGTAATTTTCTCTCTTATTTGAATAATTTTGGCATAATGATCAGAGAAGACAGTTATTTCTCTTGCAATTAGTCTAGTGAAGTGACAGGATGGCAGTTGGGAGGGATAGTTTAAGGAAGGGAAGAAGGGAATACAACCGACTGGGTGGGACATAGATTATTTGCTCGACCTTGACCTTGACCTTTGACCTTAACATGTATTAAATGGCGTGGATGTTCATACACTGAAATGTGAACCAAGAATGAATTCTCTTTGACAACGATGTTCAAACTTATGGCTGATTGCGTGAATTGGACATTTTGCTTGACCTTGACCTTCCAAAATTTAATCATTTCCATCTTTTTACATAAAGGTCAATCCCTGTAAGTTTCATTACTCTACAATTAAAATTGCGGCCAGGAAACGGTTGACGACCAAACAAACAAAAAACACATGCAAATTACAAACACAAAAACAGGGGGGTAAAACATAACCTCCTTCCAGCTTCGTTGGAGGAGGTAACTAACAATGCTTTCAAATTTTAATCGTGACATTCCCAAAGTTGTGATGTGTAAGGGACAGGCGCCAAAAGACTAGATAGTAATAAGGCCTCTGTGAGTGTGCACGAGTCAGGAGGTGAGGCTAGATACCTATCCTCTATCCCTGGACGAGGATAGTTACTTTGGAACATGTACATTGCACCTCATTCATCATGACACAAAATCTTTTTCCATTTCCCTTATGAGAGAGAGAGAGAGAGAGAGAGAGAGAGAGAGAGAGAGAGAATCTATTCTAACAAATAATGAAATAAGAGACCCTCACTCATATGTCTCAGTAAGGATTAAAACCTCAGTCTACAAAACGAAATAAAATGAGAAAATCTAATCACAACGAAACACCAAATTTGACTCAAATGTTTCCCAGAAAGTTGCGTTCAAAAATCTATTCGTTTGATCGCTTAACTCTGAGATGATACTCTCGGAAATCATTAAGAGAGAGAGAGAGAGAGAGAGAGAGAGA
>NW_027171888.1:17500-26342 GCF_036898095.1 Palaemon carinicauda
ATGTGGCCCTGTTCATTACGCTCAACTGAACGAAATTATTTGAACAGGAAAGGGAAACATAATGAATATGTAGGTTAGACCTATGTGTACAAACACACACACACACACACACACACACACACACACACACACACACACACACACTTTCAGGTTCAAACAGGGTGTTGAACACCTTCCATTCATATGTGACTCATTATTTCTCTTAATTAAGAAATGTGCAACCCTTGGAATGACATTATAATCAAGTAACTATTATTATTATTATTATAAAATTCCCAAGTGACTGTGGTTCGATTTGGTCTCAGAATAACCTGTATTTCCAAAGCACTCGATCTGGGGGCCTCTCTCTGTTCATCCTCGGAGTTGAGCGATATTTTCACACTATTTCGTTCAATGAAATAAGTGGTTTTCCACAGAATTGAGCGATAGTTTCATATTGCTTCGTCCCTTGGAAGGACTTGGAGGTTTTTTGGCGCCAAGTTGCAGGATATGGTAATTGCCCATTAGTGGATATATATATATATATATATATATATATATATATATATATATATATATATATATATATATATATATATATATATTTATATACACGCACACACACAAAATAGCTACAGCACCAGCAACAAATGCAATTCACTGCAGGACTAAGGCCTCAGACATGACTTGAGTCACATCTGGTGTTTGGCCAATTTTCATAGAAGAAAAGTTGTCTACTTTTTGAGGAGAATTTTGGGGTAGCAAATGTTTCTCTGAAAACATAAGTGTTTTTATAGTTTATTTATGAAATATCTGTTTGGATGCTGTTACTATTTTTTTAAAGGGGAGGGACACTCCAAAATCAAACCATTGTTCTCTAGTCTTAGGTAGTGTCATAGCCTCTGTACCATGGTCTTCCACTTTCTTGGGTTAGAGTTCTCTTGCTTGAGGGTACATTTGGGCACACTGTTCAATCTAGTTTCTCTTCCTCTTGTTTATTTTTCTATTGTTTATATAGAAAATATTTATTGTAATGTTATTACTATTCTAAAATATTTTATTTTCTCTTGTTTCCTTTCCTCATTGGGCTATTTTCCGTTTGGGCCCCTGGGCTTATAGCATCCTGCTTTTCCAACTAGGGTTGTAGCTTAACATTTAATAATAATAATAATAATAATAATAATAATATTTCATTAATTGTTAATCATTTCTTATACCATTTCTTTATCTCCTTATTTCCTTTCCTCACTGGGCTATTTTTCCCAGTTGGAACCCTTGGGCTTATAGCATCTTGCTTTTCCAACTAGGGTTGTAGGTGACCATTTAGTAAGGATAATAATAATAATAATAATAATATCGACAACAAATGCAGCCGTTTCTAATCCAGTTCAGGACAAAGACCTCAGACATGTCCTTATTCATATGTTGGGTTTGGCCAGTTTTCATCACCCGCTGGCCAGTGCGGATTAGTGATTATAAATAATTCAGGAATTACCTTCTATGGTATTCGTTGCTGACAGAAGTTGGAATTTTGTTAATATTAAGATGAAGTCAAAGGCCAATTGACGGGAAGTAATGGCGAGAAATTTCGGTTTATGACGATTTTGAAATTGACAACATCTAATACTATAAAGTCTACAGTAAGCCAGAAGCAGTTGAAATGTATTTAAGCTTAAACCCTTTCTCATTCTATTTACGAACTTCAAATGCAGAATAAATGAACAATAATAACGAGGAATACTTAAATAAATGTAAGAAAAACTTTGCAAATCATATAAACGGTGTGGGCTAGTGTTGCAGGTTGCATGAGAACATAGGCCTAGGTAGTGGTGTTTGAGTGAACAATAACTTATTTTGTTCCTATAGTCTATCTGTTCCATTTAATATGACGGAAAAGTCAAATTGCAATATGTCATAGATAAAAGTAATTGAAATTCGCGAAAATGTAAATTACACAACATTTTAGTGTGTATCCAGTCACCTGGAGTAAGCTGTTCTTGCCCTTACGATGCCATTCAGTAAGGGTCATTTAATGTTATTTTTCTACAATAGTATACGTTTTTTTAACCGAAGAATTTTCGTTCGATTTGATTAGGCTTCAGCTTCGTTTTTGAAACTTGGATTTAATGTCGTTAATTATAACTTTATTTGAGAATTTTATGCTTTATTTAAGCGTAGACCTAAGTGACTGGATTTGCGGATGCATATTCCATGCTTATAACCGTAAAACTTTTACAATGATATGATTATGTAGAGTCGAAGTTAGAATTAAAGACATTCGAACACAAAATACGTCTACTTCGTGATTATGTAAAAGTAGGCCTACGCCATTGTTTCTTATGTACATTTCCTTTAATATTTGAATATTTTGAGCATAATTACCAATACCCATTCTCTGTGAGTATACATGAAACCTAATTAAGTGTGTGCGCGTGCATGAGTATAGACACTAAAGTCTAAGCAGAGCTCTCTCTCTCTCTCTCTCTCTCTCTCTCTCTCTCTCTCTCTCTCTCTCCCCGTATAGGCTATTGTTTGTGGACGTATTTATCTTCTGAATATCTTCATTTTTGTAATTATGTTAGTAACTTCAACTATTATTAAGTATTTCTTGATAAATATGAACATATTAGGACAAGTTTTAGAGTCTAAAGGTTGTAAGTAATAAAGACTCAAAGATATTGCGGTTTCCGTTGCCTGTATACAATGGATTGAAAGCCGAAGGCTTATATTAGATTCTGTTGACGGAAGAACTTTCGTATAGAATTTTGAATCGTCTCTCCCAACGTCTCGTCCGGTTACACATAATATTATTTGTTGTGACAACCAACTACATTATAGACTATCTCTCTCTCTCTCTCTCTCTCTCTCTCTCTCTCTCTCTCTCTCTCTCTCTCTCTAATGTAGGGTAGGGGAGGTATAGGGGACGAGAGGGGGAACGCGACAGAAGCT
This sequence comes from Palaemon carinicauda, assembly GCF_036898095.1. Taxonomy (NCBI): domain Eukaryota; kingdom Metazoa; phylum Arthropoda; class Malacostraca; order Decapoda; family Palaemonidae; genus Palaemon; species Palaemon carinicauda. The sequence goes on from NW_027171888.1 coordinate 20,429, forward strand.
TCTAGAATCTTCGAGAAAAGGAAGAGAGGACACTGTGTATGATATGTGCCTGCGAGCAGCCATGGCGGTTAGCAACAATCCAACGGTTATAGAGGGAGAGAGACGGGTGGTAATGATACAAGATCGGATAATTGATAATGTAAGGGGTTGTAATGCAAGAAGGGGGACGTGCAGCGTGGGGAAAGATATAGGGACAATAAAGGAATGTAACGAAAGGAGAAATTTTTCGAGAAAAGACTTCACGGGGAGAAGAGAGAAAGGGTGTTATGCAGTTAACCGGTGTGGGGGAGAGTTAAGAGTAAGACTTGAGAGGCGAAAGCGAAGGCGAACGACAGACAAAGCGGAAGCAATGAATGAGAGGGAGTACGGTGTCCAGGGAGGGAGGGAGGCAGGGATTTGAGAGGGGGAGGGGTGGACACAGCATTCTGACCTATTAATATATTTGTTAACGCAAAAGGAGCGTAGTGGGATTAGCAGTGTGAGAGAGGATATTTTACGATGAAAGAAAATTGTTTTTTCCAGCTTAGGCACGAGAGAATTTGAAGGATATTAGCAATTTAGATTGGGAAAAAGGATACGTTACACTTCCCAGATTAATTGGGTTTGCATTAGGAAGGATAGGGCTCCACGTGGGATAGGATACGGAAATGGATAGGCAGGGATAAGGACTTCCTGTAGAGCGTGCTTGTGTAAAAGGAATAGGTAGGGAATGGAGGGGTGAGGTACGTGTGCTGTGTGGGATCGGAGGGATAGGCGGTCTAGGCTATCCTTACTGGATAGAGAAGGATAGTTGGAAAAGCAGGATGCTATAAGCCCAGAGGTCCTAACAGGGAAAATAGCCCAGTGAGGAAAGGAAATAAGGAAAAAATAAGTTATTTTAAGAACAGTAACATTAAAATATTTCCTATGTAAACTATAAAAATCTTTAAAAAGACAAGAGGAAGAGAAATTAGATAGAATAGTGTGCCCGAGTGTACCCTCAAGCAAGAGATTGGTTATATCAGAAAGATAGTAATGTGAAAGAGATTGGTCATATCAGCGTGATAATAATGTGAAAAAGATGGATTATATAATTAAATTATGCTAATTGGATATAACATTTTCCTGCTAATTGAAGTAATAAGTTTATGTGGGTATCGGGCAGTAGTAAAATGAGGAGATCCCTTCCTAGGCTATGGAAAATCTTGAGTTTGCGTGAATAATTGAATGGACAATTTGACTAAAGAATGAGGAAGAGAAGAATGGTAGGATTAATGTGGATAAGGGGAATAGATATAAGATAAAGAAGGGATAGGGAAGGGGTAGTAGGTTAGGAACAGAAGCACTCGAGCAGGCACAAAAGTTAGTGAAAAATTAAGTGCAAATCCCTTAGATTCGCACCTAGGCCTATGTTAGTGTAGGTGTGAATAACAATTTTACCGATAGACCTTTAGGGTAAACTTATAGATTGTACAGGAGAATAAGGAAAGTTTAAAATATATTATAAAAGAGCAGGATATGTGAATATGAAGTGTATTAACGTTATGGTTCATCTGTGTACAGCTGCAGTACAGTGTCTTTGTCTCTGTATTTGAATTGTGTCTTTATGTAGCCTGTTATGTTTTGTGTTTTCTTTTCATACTTTATGCTCTGTTTGGTGAACTTCAAATCCTTGCTGATAATAATACCGAGATCTTCCTCCTGGTCCACACTTTCTATTTCATTATCAAGCAGTGAGTCATCTGATTGAGGGTTACTATAAACTATGTACATGATTTTGCATTTCCCACAGTTGGAAAATATTTTCCATGTTTGGGGCTATTCTCCTAACTTCATTAGATCCTTTCTTAAGGCTTCTACGTCTTCTGAGTTCGCTGCATTTATGCCTACTATGAGATTCAGGGCCTCTGTAACACGGTTTTTTCGCAATAACTTTTTTTCTATGAATTTCATAAATATAACGCTTATTCAGAATGCACATTATATCTACACATAAATTTTGACTATATTCTGCATTACGTAGGTTGAATAAATATGGTACTTTATTAAGTAAAAGTGACGATTTTTGAAGACGGGCCAACTTACTCAGAGAAAAGGTTTCGAACGCACTCGTTACGTAACTTATGACGGCATTTCTTCTCTCTTTCTCGATCGATGATTGGTTATACGTAACGAAGGCTATACCTCTGCCAACAATAACACAAAAGTGTAAATAAAAGCAAAGCAGTACACCTTTATGAACTCTGAAACCTCTCCACTGAGAATTGTCATAATGAACAAACTAACAAAATATGATAATAAATACAAAAACACTTCGATTATTTGTCTAACTCCTAAGAAATTACAGTCTACTTTATAGCTCACAATCAGACTGACAAGGTGTAGGGAATAGTTGGTAATTTTCAAAAACGTAGTAGACAAGCTTGATTTGATAACTGCTATATCCAATGTCAAGCAATTTTTATTTATTGTCTATCTACCGATCTATTTACTCTAAAAAAAAAAAATAGCCGGTACTGTATTTTGCTTAAAACTTTCACCAATAATTATCGTCAGAATGATGACTTCATGAGGCTCCACCCACTTTAGCCTCGTTATAATTCTGGATAACACTGAAGGCTATCATGGGCATTGTTGGATCAAAAAATTAAAATTCTGGCTATAAAAACTTATTTGTCGAGTAGTTGTAAGAAGTGCTAAATGATCCTCAAGGATCCCAGCAGTTGGCCTAAACGTTTAATTCATGTATACTACTGTTGCGGCACTGCTGCTACAGTAGTATTACTACGCTAGCACAGATACCCCACCCACATTTAGGTATCGTTCCGCCATTCATAAAGTCTGTGTCATTTTTTTTCACTGTGCAATAAGCCATGGCCTCCTCAGAATTTAAGTTTTATATTAGATGATAGGCTATTTCATTAAGCTGACAAATTTATGGCAACTGGGTATGTTATTGCCGATGTTGAAGCTAAAGATAAAGTTTGGTATCATTCCTTCATTGCATTATCATCTTTACTACTATTTGTTTTGCTACATGTAGTAATTATTTTAAAGGATAAATGAATTATGTTCACTTTACTCCTATAAATTCCCATAAGATGTACAAATAAAACTCCTAAAACTATTCATGATTTATTTACAAAATGCAGTCATGCCCAAAACATAGCCAACACGGTCGTACGGCCTAAGAAGAAGAAAAAAAAAAAGAATTATATCGGATGATCCGTTGGTCTGATGGAGAGTTTAGCACAAAATTCTCATTTTAACAAAAATAGTTATATCAAGACTGTTTACATACAATCTCTCTCTCTCTCTCTCTCTCTCTCTCTCTCTCTCTCTCTCTCTCTCTCTCTCTCTCTCTCTCTCTTGGTGGCATAGTGAATAGTTAATGGAAATGTTCAAAAGCCTGAATGACATTACAAGTATTATAATCATGTTACGCTAAATACAAATCAGACTATAAACATTGGATTTAAACTATAAACTGAATAATTACCTATTCAGGCTATAGTAAATATGGCCACGGCCTTTCTCTTGACTGTATAAAGATCAAGTCGTAAGACAAATGCAGTTTTGCAACCACGGGGGCAATTCCAAATCCTGTTAGCCATTCTTGACTGTTATGGGTTTCAGAGCCGATGGAACAAGGTGAATGGGTGTCTGGTGGATGGGCGGGGCAAATTTTTGTCAAAAGGTGTTTACATTGCTTACGTATTGAATGTTTTCAACTCTTGGCTCGTTATCACTGGCCATGGCGTCGGCTAGATCATTTTTACTCTATAAAAATTAAAACTATCGGGTTTAGGTTATTGATAATGCTGACAAAATTTGTGTGTGGTTGTAAAATATACATGTGTCAACTTTCAGCTACATCCGATGTTTTGATAAGGAGCAAAGTCCAAAAATCCGTGTTACAGAGGCCCTGAATCTCATAGTATGTTGTTTATCCTTCTCATGGATTTTGTAATGCATAGAACAGTTGGGGATGGCGGAGATGGATTGGATTGGATTGGTAAAAGAAAATTAGCGGACGTAGAGTATGCTTAAGACGCTGTCCTTATTAGCAAAACTCCACAGGCCTGGGAAGATTGCTTACCAAAATGCATGAAATATCACATGGGATTGGGGTCAAGATAAATAGAAGAAAGACAGAAATGGTGAGAACAGAATTTGCAGTGGAAGATGAAATTTCATAGGAAGGAGGAAGGATTAATGAGGTGGAATCATTCACATATTTAAGAACTATTATCTCTAGTATAAGGTCTTTACAATAAGAGTTTAATGAAAGATTGAAAAAAGCAAATCAGACAATGGCTACGTTAAGTATAATTTGGAAATCAAATCGCCTGAAATTACACATGAAATTATTCTATATACCAGTTTAATGAGATCTGTGTTACTGTTTGGACATGAGTCGTGGTATGACAATGAAACAAAATCCAACAGATATTGTATATTTGAGAACAAAGCCCTTGGAAGAATATTGGGAGTTAAATGACAGGACAGGATTAGAAATGAAACTATAAGAGAGATTACTCAAGTGCCATATATGGATGAGATCATGGTGAGAGGTAGATGGAGATGGTTTGGGCATGCTCCTCGCGCTACCCAAGAGATATTAGTTCACCAAACTTTCAACTGGGCTCCACAGGGCACTAGAAGAGTTGGAAAACTCAGGCCTACATGACTGAGAACGATGAAGCGTGAAGTAGATGATGAATGGAGAAGTATTATTTTAAAAGCCAATAGGTATAGAAGGAGATGATGATGATGATGATGATGATGATGATGATGGAGCAGGAAAAAATTATACACCATTACAATATTCTAAAAAGAGAAAATGTGAAAATTGATAAAAAAAAAAAAAAAAAAAAAAAAAAAAAAAAAAAAAAGATTTGTGATGTATTTAACTGTGCCTTACTTCAGCAACTCCTGAGTAATAACTGTCGTTACGAGAACATTTTCCATATAGAATATTATTATTATATTAGAGAAAGGTATTAGCTTCCTATTTAAAATAAAGCTAAAAAATTTAAATTTTTGTTAATAAGGAAAGTTGCTAAGAAATTTAGTTGTTAGCATATCAAACTGGTGAATGAAACTGTTAGAGTGATATAAATAAATCATTACAAATGCTAAAACACAGCACAATTCGTGAGTTCCCATGTCCAAGATACCAAATTCACACCCTTCACGTTCTGCTTTACCTCTGTTTGGTGCACACTAATTTCACCTCTTTTTCAACATTTTCTACAACCGTTGTTTAATACCAACAAACCCTCCACTGTTGAGTATGAAAACGATCATCCTCATAATTTAACCTCTGTTTGATTATCTTCCATTGTGTACAGTACCACGATCACAGCAAGTTGTGATAAGAGCTGCAAAGTCCAAGAACCCAAGCTGCTGTGTTTTACTTGTACGATTTTAACAATAATACCAAACAGCTTCAATCCAATACGACCCTAACTCTTTTAATATGAAGTTTAAAGAATTTATAGAATTTGAGCAATAAGGTCCAGTGCTCATGCAAGGGAGGTCATTCAATGTCGAAGTGCAACTGGAGGAAAACTCCCGAGTTATAGTATGAAGAAAATGGTAAAAGAGGTTGGACAGCAAGACGAAACAAATGAAGTGAGACGGAGTAATGGGATGAAGGGGCACAAAAACGGAGCGAACTCCATACAACAGATTTGAAATTTGAGAGACGGTTCGAGAATGGCGCAAAGCTAAGTCCTTTTTATCTTTGTGTGTCCATGAGAGAGAGAGAGAGAGAGAGAGAGAGAGAGAGAGAGAGAGAGAGAGAGAGAGAGAGAGAGAGAGAGAGGAAAAAAATTGAGAAGGCAAAGAAAAAAAAATATAATGAAACCAAAGACTATATATAAGAAAACCATAATGATTTGCCAGAGAAAAACAGCAGTTTTAGCCAAAA